>NW_026962011.1:0-259471 GCF_032445375.1 Bacillus rossius redtenbacheri
TAGGCAGGCATCTTTACAAATTTATAATGCAGGAAAAAAAAACTAACTTGAAACAATATAATTATCAACCACAAAAAATAAATTAAGTTATGTATAGTTGTATTTTTGTTTTTAGATTTTATTGTGCTATCTAATACAGGAAATAACCTTGCATATGTATTGTAATTTTTAGTGATTCTGAATAATAGATCATTTGTTTTACTTAACGTACAAATTAAAGATTGCTTACGACTATTGTAAGTAGGTATTTTAATCCCAGTATTGTGAAGAAAATAATTACAATTAATTGTATTTTTGTAACAATTGTGTACAAATAATGCATCATCATGCTCCCCGATGAACTAACACATTGCTAAGGGTAGATGGCAAAATAGTTTGTGTTGGTTGATTGTGCAAAAGCCACTTATTGTAAGTGATAACAAACAGAATATTGTACAAGTAATGGGGAAAAGGAGGGATAGTACATAACGTAGTAGTTATCAACATTAGGAATGACTGACACCATCACTCTGAAGTCTGGTTTCAAAATTACACTTTATAATGCATGTTTCTCAAACCCAAACCATAAAGGTGAATACTAATTGGCATATCTCAATAAACTTCTTAATTTAGAGGCAAATTTGTTAAACATTAATCTCACAGCAGATGATTATATTTTGTTTCTCATCCTCACTAAACATATTTGCATTCTTTGTATATTTCAGAAGACCCAGCTTCAGACAGTTCTTGTGAGGATGTTGCTCCTACTCTTCAGCCTCGATGCTCTACTACAGCTGCTAATTCACACAAAACCTTTATTTTGTATTTGGGTGTATGATTTTCAAGAGTCAATTGCATGCCAGATATGTAGGTATATTATTATTAAGTAATATATTACATACAAAGCAGACAATTGTATTGTTGTTTTAAGAATTTCATGTTTGTATTAACTATGGTAATTAAAACCCAACAACTTATTCGTAGCAGATGTAGTATTTTTCATATATTATTTTTTATCACACACTCATGAGTCATCAACTTACCTACCCAGTGGCAATAATGATGTTTCACTTTACGTAAAGTTGGTGAATGGAGCATTGTTAAATACATGCAACAATGTTAACACCATTAAGAGAAAATTGAGACGAATAAGTCAATCTTCACTTGGGAAACATAATTAACTTTTCCATCCATTTGTACATTTATGTATTTTGTTTTCGTTAAATGTATCTACTGATATTTTAGTGTTATCAATTTCAAAGTGAAATCTCGTTCCTAGTTATTTCAGTGATTAACCCCAATTGTACAGAATTCTCTGATACCACACATCAAATATGAGCATAGTGTATATCTAAAATTTGTAGCCCTGGTGTTTACTTAAACCACCACTTACATTTACTTAATAGGTTCAAAGTTAGACAGCAAAATGTGCCATTTTGAATTTAAAGGTCAACAAAATGAACAATGAATTTGACAGTTATGTTATACATAAAAGTTTTTCACTTGGACCACAGCACTTATGAAAATCAAAGGACTTTGAAGTGGCCCTTAATAAGAGACAAAAGTATTTACTATTTATGTATATATATATATATAATTATAATAAAACAGGGTGTGCTGAATCACAAAACGTATGAGCCAGAATGAGTTACAATAACATTACAGGTTTACTCAAAGGGGTACGAAGCACATGACGAGGTTTCTTCCAAAGTCATGTCAAGAAACACACATTAATACCACATCCCGTAATTCAAAACCCAAAAACATCAACTCACAGAAATTGAACATTTTCAGATGCATACTGAAAGTAATAAACACAAAGTAGCGGTATGTGAAATATGTATGTAATGTACATGTATGTGTACATGAAATGTTTTACCTGATGGAAATTACATACGGCATGCAATATAAATTAATGTGTGTGGCAGAGCGTTTAAATAAAAGTAACAATTTAAATAAATAATAACATGCAAAGGTGACCATAAAGTATTTTGTATTGTGTAACCATATAATAAATACAAGAAATACAAATATAGTAGCAGTCAACATCAGATCTCAAACAGATATGGCTAAAGGTGTCCAGAGAAACATCAGACAGAAATGTACAAGAATTATGAAGGGCTTTTAACAGTGTGTACTATGTTGTGATTTGTGTTAATAGTATTGAAATACTAAGATCGTGAATAAAATTAACAACTTAAAAATTGTTGCCACACGAAATAACATACACTAAACAGTCAAATATATTTATACATTAAAAATTATAGTTCAATAGGTTCCATAACAATATTTCTTGATATTATCTTGTTATGTATTAATGCATGATTATTAAACAATTAAAACAACTGTAACAAGGAAAATTTTAAAATGTAAAATCTTTGCTTTTAGCATTGCATTTAAAAGATTTGTAGCTATACTTTTGTATTTTCATATCTTTACCCTTCTTGTCAAAAATAAAATCATTGTAGAAGAATATTGTTATTTTTTTTAAACAAACAAGGGTAGTTCAGTGGTAAACCACATGAGTGCTTACTACAAGCCTAGGCAAAGTTTGCCCACAATTTCCCTGAAATGTGTGTCTAAATAACATGCAAAATCATTAAATAATAAATTATCTTCAATACGATGTAAAGGAAAAATGTAATTCCTGAATGTATGAATGTCCCTGGTCATGCCAACCGAGGATGATGACACAACAGAATTCCTGCAAGCCCACTAACTGCTCTGCACACACAGCTGGCACACGAAGGGCTGGAACTCCACGTTGCCGCTGAGGGGCAGCACCGAGCACTTGAGTGGAGCCATGACTGGCGGCAGCAACAGGATCTGCAAAACAATCAACTAATTTTCAATGTTCCATTTGGAAACATTCTTACCCAACACATCAAAGTATTTCAATCATGAAACCAGTTTTTACCTACTGATTCCCAATGTTTTTTGCATAATAGTTGAATTCACAGTTTCCTACCTATTTTCACCACACCTGTATATCTAAATGTTTTTAAACAAATATATTTAATATTACTTTTCTTTCTTAAGATATAAACCATTTTAACTAAACAAAAGTAAAAAGAAATAAGATCCTGCAATACAATCCTATATCATAGGTAAGTTAACAAAATTAAACTTGAGACAACATAAATATGTTTGCACAATAATACTTTTAACAAAACATTACTTATTTCATCAAGTTATAATACAAAAGAATCGAAAAGCAAAAATATAAACAAATGTACTTCTTTACTCAGACATTTGTAGAAGGCTGCATTATTAGAAAGTTCATGTAAAATTTCTTCATTTAATTGACATTTGTTTACAAGTTGGAAACAAAATGCCAGGGCCTGTAGGTATGTGAAGGATTAAAGAAACTGCAATGACATGGCTTAGCAACAAATGAAGATATCATTGAATTATTCATAAAAATAAGTAGCCATAACACTGAGTGCAAAAATCATAAAATATTCATTCCAGCCCAACAGAACTACTATTAAATGGTACGATCAAGGTCACAGATTTCAAAAAGCCACGTAAAACAATGTGTGTAAAAATCATTTCAAACAGCTAACTGAAATGCCGGATGATGAACTCGTTCCTGATGGCCATGGCGCGCCCAGGTAGGAGAGGAACTGGTGGGATTGGCCTGTAACAAATCAATCAATATATTAGAATGCAGGCAATAATTGTTTATAGGTACATTATCATTACTATAGTGTAAATGGTCTCTACCTTAGCTTTGTTTCAATTATAAAACATGTTTGTTTTTCACACACACACACGCTCTCTCACACACATATACACACAGATACACACATACACACACGCAAGTTGTGTATAAACAACAGAAGACACCATCAGAAATATACAGCAAAAAGCTTTTCATCTGGCATGCTATGGTTTGCCACTTTCTGTAATGTTGCACTAGTCGAGCCCCTAATTTGCAGATTTCTTCAGGTGGATTTTGCCAGTTGGCCTTGGCTGCCAAGATATCTAGTTTGCTTCAATGTTTATTGCCATTGCCTGTTTAAATATTTGTACAGGTTTCCTATTTTATAGCTGTTTATTTATCACATGTATAGGTACAAAAACATTTGTATTTTCAAAGAGGAAGTAATATGTAATAAACATCATTGCAATTCACAAACTGAACAAGTATTTGTACTATGCACTTCATTTGCAAATAATACACTAAGTTACAGGGAAGAAAACCCAGGTGTCGCCAATACTTATTAATAATATATATAACAATGATAGCTGCTGTTGTCTGCAGCTTGTTTCGTAAAACAAGCTGCAAGCAGGGAAAGCGCTGCTTCCAAACACCGAACATCCTATCCACCAGATTCCTCGTCCGAGCATGAGCCATGTCGTACCTGTGTGATTACCTTAATGTGTATCATTACTACACATAATATGTACATTATACACATGTACAACATGCTGGTTCACACTGTATTCAATAGAGACAACCTTAATATCACAGTTGAAACCAGCAATGGCGAATGTCACAAAAGTTTTAAATTAATCTTCCCTAGTGCAAATAACTTTCAAAGAATGTATTAATACCATATATATATATGTGTGTGTGTGTGTGTATGTAAACATATATTTGAATGTATAGATTAACTATCTAATATAATTTCCAAAATGTAACATTAAACTAACAATAATTGAAAATATGTTCATAACAATAACGATCTGGCTGTAGAAGAAAATGTTTCTCCCTTGCTTGGTGGTTTTACAATAATAGATGTTTGCACTACAAAACTTTGCTGTAGTCTATTTGCACCATAATTCACTTTGCCAAAACAATTACGTTGAAGTTTAGAAATGAGTAAAGCTAAGGTGTTGGAGCAACAAATTTTGTTGCGAGCTTTAAGAGTTAGTATATGGAGATTAGTCCAGTTATGACACATTTGAAAACAATATATTATATGTATTTCACATTATTTAATTTAATCACACTTGCAGCTTTAAAAGTGCTGTTAATGTTGTTATGAAATATGTCATACCTCTGCTCTGCATCTGTAGGGACTGGCTGCTCTGGTATGGGCGTGAACAGGTATGGCAACTGTGGGTAACCACTGTCTCCCAGCAGCAGTCCCTGCACACGCCCATCTTCGAATAAGCTAGAGAACATTTCAAGAATATCATAAACACAAATCGTTTCAAACTAACCATGTTTTTCTAGTTACTTGTAGTACATACAATTGTGACAGCTATTTATATATGTGTATAAAGTCTAAACATATACCAGAAAGTGCCACTCCCACTACTGGAATAATTTGGGTAAGGCACATTATGCTTCCTTGAGCAAAGATTGGAGCGAATGTCACACCTGTCCACCAACAATTTGATGTTATTCTGAAGAACAGTCTGTTTTCAGTAAAAAAAACTTACAATTCCACTTTTTTTAAAAAAATATTTCCTCACATTTACATTTTCTTAAAATCATACTTTCAGAACATACTATTACACCTTATGTACCTACACAAATATTAGTGTAAATGGTGAGATCAGTTGGTTACATTGGCCATGTCAACAAATCATGAATACAAGTGAACAGTTGGTTAGCTATGTTAACAATGCTATACATTAGAAAGAATGGATAGTATGAGGTTTAAGTTCTGTATCACATATCCAAGTTTTTCCTTTGATTCTGATGGCAGGATCCTGTATACATTGATCCTTAGATAATTGAAGTTTGCTGTTTTCAATTACTATGTCACTAGGTAATAGACAAAAAAACACTTGTCATGTAACAATTAATTATGATCTAATATATATATATGTATGTGTGTGTATCAACACACACAAAAAAGGCATTTCCACAAGACCAGAGACATAATTTGTTTGTATAGCAAAATTCTAGGTTTAATGTCAAGGATCTTTTGACATAGTAATTTAAAACAGCATTATGTACCAAATGATGAATTCAAAGCCAAGGAATGAACTTGCTAAGGTGATATGGAATAATTACCATGTAGGTGACATAACCAATAACACTATTTCCAGGTTATTTACATGTACCTAACCTTGCAAAACAGACCTTTTTCTTAATATCATACACACATCCTTACAACTTGTAAAAGCTATAAAATACTCAAAGCTATCAATTTAATTCGATAATACAAAAATGTCAGGAAATTGACGCAAAAATTTGAGGATTTTAATTTTACATAATAAAGGGTGGCTTTTAGAATTACCAGATTCAGAAAATGCTCTTGACAAATTGAAATACATTACAATCAAGCTACCTATATGAAAGAACTATGTGCTAACATGAATATTGTATTAAATATTGAAATAAATACAAACTAGACAACTTATTTCAATTTATCTCACAGTTCACATTTCATATTAAGGTCTGTCACGAAACATGTTTCAACATGCCTTAACAATGTTTACCTAAGTACGTACCTGTATACTTCCCCCCGAGCACCACCGGGGCTTTTGATTTTAATGTGGGTGCAGTCACTCCTGTAACACCGGGAAAGTGTTAAAATCGTAGCTTGTTCAATCGAAATTCATCGCCAGTGGGAAACCGTATCAGATGTCGTGCATGTTGCGCTAAGCCGACAGAGATACGTCTGATAATTCGGGAAACTGTGGACTCGCTAACGCCTGTTAACTCGCCTGCCACCATCTGTAAACAGTATTTCACATTGCACCGATATGTGCCTATGCAAACCACAAATTAAACACCACATACTGAAGTGAACAATAGGCTAACCTAGGCAAAGAGTGAGAGATGGTATTATTGTAAAAAAAAGGTATTGGTTAGTAACTATGATTTCTACTGCTTACCTGGAAACTGCCTGTTGCGTAAAATCGCAAGGCAATTAGCAGCTGCAGGAAAGGCGATAGCGGTAATCCTCGACGACTCCGTGGTTCTTCAAACACTAGCAAAGGCAGAATGTGATGCCGAACAACATCCTTGGTAAAACTATATCGTCGTTTGAACTGCACGTCACTAAACCACTTTCGTGGATTTTCAAAATCCCTCAAATACCGACGTGGATCCCTGGCAACGTTTCTTTCTTCATTTTCTAGAAATACTTCATTAATTAAATCAAAAAATTCCACAACAATTGGTTCTAATAACGCAACCATCTTGAATTTTTTTTCCATATTTCACTCCGAGGGCCCTCGGAGTGCCCTCGGAGTGTGGTTGCGCGTACACTCCAATATTCCTTTGTTTTTACTCGGTTTCATTCGGATATTACTTCGTTTTTACTCCGTTATCGACTGTGCAATGAAAATTCCTCTACTCAATAGTGCTGACTGGCGGCGGAGTGAGTGGTCAGTGCAACCACTCAACACCAGGGTCGCTTGCGTCCCTGGTCACTAAATCCAGCACTGGACAACTAGAAAAGCGGACCACGAGTCCAAGTGCCCAACCCCCTCATGGTAGACTCTTTTCTACTCTGTCCAACACTTCATCCAGACCATCCTCTGTCTCCTGTAAATTCCTACACGTAATGCATGCCAATTTGCATCCCGCATGAATGTGCCCAGGGTTTTCCCTGTGTCTATGCAGGTTTTACCTGGGCCCAACCTATCTCTAGTTATAGTCTAGATTTAAGAGTGAGGGGAGTTAGTCATGGCGCCAATCGCTGCCATGGCTGGCCAATCCCCTCCTAGCACATGATGCATGCGACCCTCTCCTTGCATGGCTAATCCCAGCATGACTAGGCGTATAGGCTTCGGCCTGAGACGCACCTAGGTCCCTCCCTAACCCGGACCCCACCAAAGTACACTTAGTTTTAGTTAGGTTAGGAAAAAAAAAAAATCCTCCACTCAAACTCCACTCGCACTCGGAGAATTCTCGGAACGACTCTGCAAGCCGCCCTAAGCTTCCTTGCCTACCAATCCAGCATTTTGCAAGCCTACCTAAAACTTGCATGCTTGCTGAATAAACATTTTGCAAGCTTAATTTAAGCTAAACATGTGCGAGGCAGCCTTTTGTACACCTTATCATAGGCTAAACTGCACAAAACGTTTCTAATTAAGCTTTTATTAAAGTTACAAATCAAAATTAAACTCAACTAGACTTAGTTTTTAAGCTTAAATAAAGCTTGAATTAAATTTAAAATATTAGCTAACATCTCTTAATACTTGATATTTAAGTTTAAAATTAACTTATAATTTAAGCTTGCACTAAGGCTTATTTTTGTCAACTAGTAAACCTATTACAAGCTTACCTCAAGCTTTTTAGCTTGTCCTGTTAAGCATAATTTAAACTTTTTGACCTATCTTTTTAGGCTTGTCACAAGCTTAGGGCAAGCTTGTTCTGCTGTCTGGGTATTAGGTGAGGGTATGATAAACCACAACAAACGACATTAAGTGCACTGGCTATGTTTGTTGAAGCGGAACTTTCCAGAAGACAGTACAAAATAATTAGAAGGACTAATAAGAAGTTCTATCCTTGTTATAGTAATCTTCAGAAAGCAAAAGTAGATTGTTACCCAGAGAAGGAATCATATTTCATTACTGAGAATTGTGCTGCAATTAACTTACAACATTTACTGGACCATACTGTTACACGACTGTTAATGCATTTAGAAGAAGGTGTACAAACATTAAATAAAGAAGAATGTAACTCATTAGTGTTAATTTGCAAGTGGGGCTGTGATGGTTCGCAACAAACTCAATATAAGCAAAAATTCCAGAATGATGCTGACTCTGATGCACATATTTTCCAGAGTTATTTTGTACCGCTTCAACTAATTTGAAGCACAAATAAGAAATTAATCTGGCAGAATCCAACGTTATTGTCGTCCTATTAGAATAAGATTTGTGAAAGAATCCACAGACATAACAAATAAAGAAATCAACTATGTACAAAAGTCTATAAATTTGTTGCAAGACACGAAGGTAACATTGGCAGACAAATTATACTCAGTCAAACACACAATGATGCTCACCATGATCGACGCCAAAGTTTGTAACGCTGCTACTCAAACAACTTCCACACTGAGATGTTATATTTGCGGTTCAACAAGTAAAGATTTTAATAATCTATCAGTCAAAACCGAGGTTATGCAGACACACTTAAATTTGGACTATCTATCTTACATGCTAGAATCCGTTTATTTGAAAGTTTATTGCATCTTTCCCATAAACTGCCCGTTAAAAAGTGGCAGGTAAGATCAGAAAATGAAAAAGCACTAGTGAATAAGAGAAAATTACAAATCCAAGAAAACTTGAAAAATAAAATGGGTTTGATTGTAGATGTGCCTAAACCCGGATTTGGCAATACCAATGATGGTAACACTAGTAGAAGGTTTTTCATAGACCCGGAATTAGCAGCAGAAATTACAAGCATTGATTCCAAACTAATATATCGCTTCAAAGTGATATTGGAAACCGTATCGTGTGGACACAATATTAACATAGAAAAATTCTCAGAATATACCATGGAGACGGCTGAGCTGTATGTTCAGTTATATCCATGGCATCCGATGATGCCTACGGTTCACAAGATTCTGATTCGTGGTCCCGTTGTGGTAAAGAACGCGCTGCTGCCTATAGGCCAACTTTCCGAAGAGGCTGCTGAAGCACGCAATAAACATTTTCGTCTTTACCGTCAAAATTACGCAAGAAAGTTCTCCAGAGTCTCTTGCAACCTAGATGTGCATAACAGACTATTACTAAGTTCTGACCCGTTGATAACTGGTATGAGGCCTATAATTCGAAAAATTAAAAAATCGTTTTTAAATGAAACCCTAGAAATGCTACTTCCAGCTGAAACTACAAATTAGCAAATATCTTTTCACGCAAAGTGTTTATTTTGTGTAGGGTGGCTGCGGCTTCTGAACGTAGGAGCGCACACGCGAGTTAGAGAAGAAAAAATAATGAGTGGCGTCTTCCACTAATCGCCGACACCCAATTATCTCGTCACCTGTCACATTTCTCACGCCCGCTGCGGAGGGTCGCCAGTCACCAACGCCCTGCTAGTAAACTAATTATGAGAGAACAATTTTTTTACTCTACACAAAACGTAAAATTTTGAGGAAAAAATTTTTTTTGTCAAAAATATAGCATAATTACTGCGGACATTATGCGAGTAAATACATACCCAGTAGTTACCAGCCGCAGAGAATTGTTGTTGCAGCACCATGTCGATGAACTCACCTTTCTCCTTGACAATAAATTTGAAATGATTTGCGAAGTGATTTATGTTAGTGCTATAGACATATAATTTTTAATCTTCTTTGTAATTTTTGAGAATCTGGTTGTGCTTCTTCAATATAGTCTCACTTTAATTTTAGTTACTTTATTTAAAATATGAATTATGTGACAAGTTTTTCAAAGGTGGTATGTTAAATTTTTTAATGATCTATGTTATTTTAATAAATATTCCCAAATTCGATTCGAAAAAAATTCGAAAGTGGAGAATTTTTTTTAATTCGATTCGAACTGAAAAATCACAATTCGCAGATGTCTGATAGTGATGTCACCCACCCGCGGCCCACCCTCGTGGCTACACAGCGCTTACGGGACCGAGGCAACCTCCCTCTACTAATCTTGGCCCTGCACCATCTGTAGTGTTTTCGTTCACACTGTGCCACAGTTCTGGGCGCACACTGCATTGCACATTGGGTACCTGGGGTAATGCTGCCTTGCGCTCTGGGCACCTGGGGTAATGATGCTTTGTGCTCTGGGAACCTGGAGTAATGCTGCCTTGTGCTCTGGGAACCTGGGGTAATGCTACCTTGCACTCTGGGAACCTGGGGTAATGCTGCATCACAAGTTGCCTAGCCTATCCCACTACAGCCAACAGAACATCCTCCTGATACATGTCTCCACCAGCAGAGCTCATCCAGTCCAGAGGGAGGGCCAACATAGCATTGTACTGAACTACAATAGGCGAAACATTGTCCAGGATAACTTGCACTAGCCATGGCTCTTTCAAACTTAACCACACTGCTTCAGCATACCATGGAGTTCATAAACTCTATAGCACTTCTGATGGTTACTTTCTGTAGTTCCAGTCATATATTTATTCAATAGAACGTTTAACCAGCGAAGGGATTAATGGCCAAAACAAGAACGAAAGTACTGTCTAACACCCTTCCTGATTTACATACTTTCATAGTAAAGAGCCTCAAAAGACTCAGGCTTGTTCACAGTTGCTTGTAAGGAAACACAGAGGGTTCCATGCAGATAGCTTCATGTTTTCTGATGACAGGTCATAACTCATTTTGCAACACATAGAGCACAACGTAAATCGTATGAACAATTCAAATCTTAGCCCTGGATACTAACGTGATTAGGTAATAAACAATATTAAAAGCTGCAAACATTACAATGCCAAACAATTAATGAGCAAAATTTAGAGTTGCAGAAATTACAGTAATGATTACTAAACCATGAGGCTTTATTAATTACAGGAAATACAAATCACAAATATAGAATAAAAATAATACAAACATTAATGATTCATGCTAAGCACGCGCATTGTGTCAACGACCCACACAGATAATTTACAGGTCCCATTAGACAGCACGGGCGCTTACAAGAAGTGTGCCGGAAATTAGGAATTTCGACACGTTTTTTCTTTAATTGTTACAATAGTTTTGAATTATTTTTGGAAATTTTGTTTGCTATATAATTTGGTTACTTTGGGTGATTTACTCTTTGTTAGGCTGGTGTACTCTCCTTAGTTAAACTTTGTGCCAGTGGACCCAGGCACCTTTTCTCAAGGATCAATCTGAGCTTTTGCTAATGTAAGACTTCGTTGGCAGCCCGTTTGACATTTCTCCCGCTTGCAGGCACGTCCCAGGCCTGTAACATTACTTCACTTCATGACTAAAACTGCATACAACAGCTCTGGACGAGTTGTTACCATTTCTCAGAGACGAGCTGACCATAGCCTTTACCGTCACGCATACGTCTTAGGTTCACTCCTCGAAAGTCACGTCATGGACGCTCGTTCCCAGCATCGTTGCGTTTTTGTCCACCCCCCTCCCCTCACAGTTCTAAGAATCTAGCTCAAGATCATTGACCGGTCGTAAACCCCGCCAGGCAGCGACCGAATCCAAGGACGACTGGCATAAAAAATGTGTGTGCAAAGATGGACCACACACGACATCTAGCGGCGGACTTAGTAACTTCTTATATTGTGGCGAGCCCGTGGAGCTGACCCCAGTGGCGTAGCGTGCCATCTCGGCGCCTGGGGCGGGAGACCCATTTTGCCGCCCCCCATACTAAATTCAATGAGTGCGAAAGAGAGGCATCGACACGAGCCGACGCGTGAAACAAAAGATTTTGTATGGGTAATTAACATAATAAGGAGTGCCGCTCAACTCGGCTCGCGCGCGCCGGAAGGCGCGGCGTGATGCGATGTTGCCGTTCGTATGTAAACAAACAAACGTTATAAAGAGCTCTGTCAGTGATTTCGCAGTTTTTCTTTTAAATAAATATTAAAAAAATAGTTGGTGTGCAAAATTTTAGATAAAAATGGAACATTTTAGTGTGTCTGACACATGTAATGAATGAATCATAGATCAGATCTCAACCCGCTTCACCGGCGACCCGCCCCCGCGGGCTGCCGCCCGGGGCGGGCCGCCCCCTCCGCCCCACCCACGCTACGCCACTGGCTGACCCCCACGATATCTCATGGCAAACTCGCTAACCTCCCAGCTACCTTCCCCTGTAGGCCGCCAGAGTGCAGCACCAGACTGCGCCATTATCCCCAGGTTAAAGCAGACATCTTGGGCGAGTCGATTCCTTTTTTATTTCAGACACCCCTCAACAGGTAGCGCTAAGGTCGGCCAGTGCTACCAACTTCGAGACATCTAAGTCAGAGTTTTTTATGATGCCCACTCGGGGAACTTCGGAACCTTTCGGTCGGGACCCCCCAGTCTCCTCCCTCCACTTTTGATTGAAAATTTACGTTTAATTACGAGACGCGGTTCTTCGCGAGACACTTCGCGTCGCGACTGCAGACGGACCGTTTGTGATTATCGGCAAGGTCGACGAGACGCTATACTATACTTCCATCCGGCCGCACCCGACGATGTAGTCGCTTAAATAAGGGATGCTATCCCTGTAATCTTCTTCAAGTAGTTTGGTCCGTCTGCATAGTATAAAGAATAGTAGTTATTATTTACTTTTAAATCTTTTTTTTTTAAATGGTAGAAATGTCCGCGCCAGCCGCGTATTCGTGGGCTCCAGTTCCTGACTGGTGACGCATCAGAAAATAGAAGCCAACTTCCCTGTCTGGTGAGTTACGATCCGCGACTTTCCCCAACCTCCCCTTAACTTTTGCGGGCATTCTCTACCCAGTTTGTTCACTGTGTGTGTACTAGTTCTGATCAGTTTTGATTCGGACTGTTCGCAGACAGGGTCCCAGAGCTGGACGCCGAATTGGCATTTTCACCACCCTTCCTCAACAACACACAGGCGCCCTGGCATCATGTTCCCGATTGATCTCCGGGAAACGAAGCCTCGACCTCCGGTGCTACTGTATCTTTCGACCTTTTTCTGAACTTTCTTAAATCACGCCGTCAGACGAAGTTCATCAGATAAACATAATTTCTGGACTTAAAGAATATATACTGGGATGGTTTAAACATATTTGTATTTTTTTATAGGTCTATGTATTTTTTTTAATGAAAACTTTTTGTAATCTGATTTAGGGCCGGCCTATATTTTTTTAAAATATATCTGAGAGCTAATTAATTAAGTAATTGAAATTGTATGTTAATAACTTTTCTATCTGTTATAAATTTTCCTTATATAAATTTGAAGTGATTATATTCAGACGGAATCACATTTTGTTTCTGTTCATTTCTAATATTACTGTGAAACCTTAAAGATCCCCAGCACAGAAGAGAGCTAAGCAGACCAAATGACGCAAGTCGATTCCCACTGAGCATTTAAAAGTTACAGGCCTCTAAGATCTCGCAGCTACTAAATCAAAATGAAAGCTAGTCTTTCCGGAAATGGACAACTGAGCAGGTGGAGGTTTCTGCATGACTAACCGATAACTGAAAAAAAACATGGCCCAGACAAACATTAAATCAAAATTGAATTAAGAAGGAGGGTGCCAAACGAAAATTTGGAATAAAGCAGCAATCTATTAAGTCAACTTACTCGGCATGCCGTCCTCGTGACAACAGTCCAGAAGGGATCACGTGCTGCTACCTCCACATGTTGGTCCGTTCCCCGCTCACTCAAGACATGGCCCATCCCTTTCAAGCTTCATGTTTACGGCTTGCGAACTAACAACGCAGGCGCGGAGGGGAAACGTTACCACACATCCGAGACACCACACAAGGGGAAGGGGGAACAAGGAGGGGAAATGTAAGGAAATAAGGAGGGGAAACATCTCAGTTGAGGCGGATCTCTAAAGCATTTTCGGCGCGCCGTAGATGTCTTCCCTAGGCGACCCCGGAGCCGGCTCAACCCCCCATCCTAAAAGCCCCGAGTAGAGGACCAGCTCCAATGTTAATCGGCAAACATGCGGTCTTCTCGCGCTACTGTCCTCCCCCGATCATCCCTCGTCATCCATTCAAGTCCTTATAAGTCAAAGATAGAGAAGGCAGAGTAAACAGAAGATGCGAAGATTCGAAGAAGGGATCGCTAGAGATGCGATCAAAGCGGCCATGGGCCAAGCGCGTACAGTCCACTCGCTTCACAGTGGCGTCGTGAGGGATGAGGGAGTTCAGGCGCTGGATCCGCCGGCCCATCTATCATCCAAGCGTCCACCCCATCGGTGTAGAAGGGAAGCCGGCAGCGGAGGTTGACAATGTGCCGCTCCACACAACCGCGTCGTAGCAGTCCATTCTACGTCGTCCTCTTCTGCCTCGGCTCAACGCCCGACCGAGATGCATGATATAAAACAGATAACCATATTTTAACAGACTCTGCTGGACAGGAAGAACACACCAGAGGATCTTACAAAAGAGGATGGAGAACTCAGAAAACACAATACTGAGCAACCAGCACCGAATGCCATCTACCCGGCCTCACAATTCAATTGAAAGATCGAAAAAAAGTATGTTTTCTTTACATTATTTATAATTATCATCAAACTTAAAGTACAAGGAAACTGATTATTAGAGCCATTGATAAAGTGCTTAAGAAAAATAACACATATAATTCCTTAGCAAAGGACAGCCTATAAACAAGAGAATACAGCACGACCAAACACATATCAAAAACAATACACAAAGCTAACATACCCTAATCTACATTTCAGATCTTAAAAAGAGCATCAGTACAATCCTAACCTCTTGTCCTAATCATTTAGACCAAAAACGCATGGAGTTCATCCAGGTCACTATTTTATGCATGTTTCAAAACCAACTTACAATTTACACACATTCTATACTAAATTTACGCCTGTTATAAACATTACTCCTTTATTACAGACTACATATCAGTCCTACCTACAGTAGTCATACAAAACAAACCCTAACTCCATTCTGTGAGGTTAACAATCAAATTTCTTTAATTGCGTACGGTGGGCCTTCCCCTTGCCGCATTCAGCATGCCCCAGCAGAAAAGTGTTGGGACCCAAAGTCTTCTTTATTAAAAAGGGCCCAACAAATTTGAGAATGAACTTACCACCTACATCAGCTGCAACTGGCGGAACAAAGTTCTTACATAAAACCAACTCCCCTGGCCGAAAATCGTGCTCAATACACATAGCATCATGGCGTTTTGCAACCACATCCTGTGCCTTCTTTAAGTTACTGGCCACCTCCCTGTACAATGCCTTGCGGGAGGCCTCATCCCATGGAAGGAGAGGGGAAGGAATTCCTCAATCATTCAGAAAGGGTTGGATGAGATGCCTACCCAGGAAAGGGACACAAGGAGGAAAGCCCGTAGACCCATATTCCCTTTCGGGAAGTAGGGATTGCTAAAAATGGGGCGCATCGTCCACTCAAAGCACATGTTGCGGTAAACCGTAGACTGAAAGCACCGAGCGTTGTCAGAGACCAAATATATGGGAGCCCCGAAAATTTTCCATACTGAATTGGTTAGGATCCTCACGATGGTGGGAGCCTTCATGCTGTGTAACGGCAACAAAAAACAAACTTCGTAAAAATGTCCAGAGTAATCAACAAACAAATGTTACCCTTTCTAGATCTAACGAGGGGCCCAAAAACATCCAAGTGGACAGTATGCCAAGGAGCCTCAGGAAGGTCGGTGTGTAGAGCCCAAAATTCGTCTGTCGAGGAGGTTTACAAAGTTGACAATCTAGGCACTTCTTAACAAAGTCCTTGACATCAGAAGCTAAAGTGGGCCCAGCAAACTGCAGCTCTATCTTTTTGGGTGTTTTAACCACACCCAGATGTCCACCGAATACTGAAGAATGGAAATACTTTAGCACCATGGCTTGCAGAGAGGAAGGCACTAACACCTTTCGAGCCTTCCCACTTTTCCCCGTGTAACACATGAGCTCCTTGTATATAGCATAAGGCACTTCCTCCCCTTGTTCGATTTTCTCACTAATTTCTATGCACAGAGGGTCCGATGCCTGAGCCTCCTTTAAATTCAGGAAGGACTCTGGAATGACACGCAAGGCAGACACCTCGTTCGCAGTCCCCGATTCCTAGTCAGTACAGAACTCATCACCATTAAACATGCGCGAGAGCACATCGGCGGTGACGTTCTCTGAACCCAGTATGTGCTGGACCTTGAATCTGAACCTAGACAACCGCAACACCCACCTACTCAGCTTGCCCAACTTGTGTGGATGATTAAGCACCCATGTTAGCGCTTGATTATCCGTATACAGATCAAATTCTGCACAATCGAAAGATGAGTGAAATTTCTCCATGCCCCTAATCTCCTTTTCGAGTCAGATAAGGCACAGCTCGCATAAGCCACGGGTTCTTACCCTCCCTTTCTCCAAGTGCCCAAGAACTGCGCCCAGCGCAGTAGAGGAGGCATCCACATGCAGGACAAAACACTTCTCAAAGTCAGGGAGTATCAAAATGGGAGGAGTAGCCAACATTTTCTTCAATTCCTGAAAGGCGACCTCCTGCTCCTCACCCCACTCGAAGGCCTGCCCCTTCCTCTTAAGTTTATTCAAGGGAGCTGCCAGCCCTGCAAAGCTCTCAATTAACCGGACATAATATCCTAGCATTCCCATGAACCTTTGCACTCCCTTAACATTTTTAGGTTTGGGAAAGTTCAGAACAGGACGAATTTTTTCGGGATCCATACTGAGCTCGCCTTGGGATATCACATATCCCAGAAATCTCACCCGAGTTTTACCCAGGGTTAACTTATCCGGGTTCAGCGTGATCCCAGCAGCCCTAAGTCTATCCAAGACCTATTTCAAGTGTTCCATGTGTTCTTCCCAGGAGTTACTGTACACAATGATGTCATCGATATAATTAAAACACCCTGAAACTTCAGGTCTCCTAACATCTGGTCCAGAACACAAGACAATGCTTGAGAGCCAAAAGAGGCCCCAAGAGGCACCCTATTAAATTCGAAATGGCCCCAAGGTGTGGAAAACGCTAAATATTTACGGCATTCCGGATGGATTAGGCACTGGTGGAAACTTGAATTCAAGTCTAGAACCGAAAAGAATTTAACCTTCCCCAGATGTGCACTTTGAATGGTAGGCATAGGAAATGGGTCAAAGGCAATCTGTTTATTTACCTAAGTATAAGAATGCACTAATCGGAGTTCGCCTGGTTCCCTTTTAGCTACCAGGAATGTGGGAGTGCAAAATTCAGACGTTGAGGGCGAAATCACACCCTCATGCAACATGCAATCAATGATGCCGCGCATAATTTTAAGCTTCGGAGGAGAAAGACAATGATGAGGAGCCCTCGCTGGCGTGTCATCCTTAACACGGAATCTGAACGGCAAGATATCACATTTCCCCAGCTTCTTGGTTAAAACATCAGGGTACAGATCCCTCAAGCCATCTAACGACCTCTGTTCCAGACTGCCAACCTTGTCATCCCTACCATCACTTGTCATTTCGCCAGCAGCCAGAGAACGAGCACTAACGAGCGCAAAGTTAACTACTAAATGAACTCTTTCATGGGGGGCGAAGCGAAAACGCAAACAAAGCTCCGACGCATCCACCGCGCGTTGCACATGGCTCAAGAAATCAAATCCCAAAATAATCTCAGAAATGAGATTAGGAACTACCCAGAACACATAATTCCAAGAAAATCGACCTATTATCAAATGAAGTTTCACAGAAACCTTCGCTTCCACTACTTCCCCATTAGCTACACATACATACAAGCGCGAGTCACGGGAACATGCCCAGATGAGGTGCGGAAATTCCGCACACGCACCGTCAAACCATGATTGGCTCACTACACTGCGGGAAGCCCCAGTGTCAACCAATGCCGGCAACTGACGTCCATACAACTGTACCCAGGGGCGCAACTAGAGTCTCTGGCACCCGGGGCATGAATGGATTCATGCGCCTCCCCCCTCTTTTTTGCACATACTACGCCAATAAAGCGGGGGGTCCGGGGGCACTCCCATGGAAAAATTGTGCTATTTAAGCATTTTTCCATACCTACATGTAAAAGTTTCTATGCTACTGTAACTTCCATGCATAAACCCACTATGTCCATAAAGTAGTCTGTATAATCACTAGACTTGTTCATTAAATTATCGTCATAAATGTTTTTTAAAGATTCAAATTCAACTTGCGAGACCTTTTTGCAGCAAATATTTTGATGATATCATCATAACAAATAGAGGATGCTTTTCCTCACAGCCAGTGGTACCACCCTCTCTGAAAACATTGTACTGTATTCGTATAGAGGACGCATTAAAACTTTCTAACATCTCCCTTTACAATTTTTTTATGTTAATGATCCACTTAACATTTTTCTCAGAGTATTTTAAAATAAATATGTTGAGACGTTATATTGAAAATCAGATTATACATTCCTGGCATGCAAGTTAAAAAACTTTTTACTAGTTACCAGTTGTAGTAGGAATTACAATGCAAGCGATTTCGGCGCCCCCACAGCTTTGCGCCCGGGGCGTATGCCCCGCTTGCACCCCACTAGTTGCGGCCCTGAATCTACGCATACCATAAGCATAATGTTTCAAATGTGTGTAGGCCTAGTAGTACTCCAAAAGTTAATGGCAAAAATTTTATACAACAATGCAATTTACACTTTTCCAAGTGGCATTTTATACACATTATGTCGCGATGTAAATTTGTATTACTTACATAAATATAATTTTATGAAGAATAAAAAAGACGGCTCAAACCGTGTTTCCGTGACATTATTTATACAATTATAAAGTCTCTAAAAATCATTACAATTAGCTTAGTACATACATCACTCGTTTATGTTTTAATACAAAAAAATTAATGCATCACTTTAAACATGTTACAGACGATGAAAGATGACGATGTCATGACATTTCATTACCTTTCGCATACAGGCGTATCCGAAGCTTCAACCGATGTCATTATTAGGCGTTGCTAATCACTCCTAATCTTTAGCAGATGATGATGATGATGATGATAATGATGATGATACCCATAAGCGGTTTTTTTTCGCTGCATGTTTTTTCAAGGCTTCAATTTTCTTTTTATGGTTGACTTCGTACCTCCTCTTTATTTAAACAAAAACCCGGGTCACAGCCCTGTCCGCGGCACAATATTCCAGCCATGGCCTTGTCAGCCCTCCTCTCTCCCAGCCAATCTGGGAGAATAAACACTGACACAGCCAAAAGTTGTATTATTGGCTTGTAGAGAAGAGTGAAATCGTTACTTTTCAATACCGGTAATGGCAGTTACAGTTCCATCTCAATAACCGGTTATTAAACGTAATAATCTGTCTTCCATCCCACACTAATTCATCAAATTATGGTAATTTTATTTTTTAATGATAATTTTAGTTACGATTGTATATGAAATTATATACAATTTGATTCAAACACATTGATTATTTGCATGATTGTGAAGTATTGTCAGAGTGACAATGATTGAAACCTTTGACAAAATTTAGCTCATATTTCGCTAAAATTTGATGTGTATATGCTTTATTTTAACCTACCTGCCACTTCCTAATAGTGTTAGATAATCAAGAATTGGTTAAAATGTCGACCGCGAGCAGATAACTCCGTCGATCGCGAATAAAGAACTATTTCGGGCTATCGGGAAATAAGAACTGTTTCGGTGGATCGCGAATAAAGAACTCTTTCGGGCTATTGGGAATAAATAACTGTTTCGATTGATCGCAAATAAAGAACTATTTCGGGCTATCGGGAAATAAGAACTGTTTCGGTGGATCGCGAATAAAGAACTCTTTCGGGCTATTGGGAATAAATAACTGTTTCTCTCGATCGCGAATAGAGAACTGTTTCGGTCGATCACGAATCGAGAACTGATCTGTCGATCTCGAAATTATAACTGTTTATGTGATTGCAAGTACAAAAATGTTTACTTCAAATAATAGCAGATAGCTCTGTTCGGTTTATAACACTGGAATCTAACACTTGTAATTTTAATTTCCAAAATAATTATTACTTACATTCGCTGGATTAATAATTGTTATATTTTCAGTGCTGGTAGTTGAAGTAGGTCTGCTCACTGGTAAAATTACGATATGTTTCAGACGATAATGTTTTCGTAAATTATTTGTTGTACTTTTGTAACGCAACTCATGCTTACAAATTTTGCACAGTGCATGCTCAGTACTGACCGGAATAAAAAAGTTCCAAATGTTACTTGTTTTCCGTCTGTTGTATTTAGTATTCATTGTATGGTTGTCTCAAAAGCTCTTTAAAACATCACGTTAGTACATTACCGGAAATAATAATACTTAAAAAAAACTGAAGGCAGTTTGTAACTGGAACTTAACTATTTGAAGAAGATAAAAAATAAACTGCTAAACGAATATTGTATAACCGAGAAATGTGAATAGATAATGTACAGTGTTGTTAAGTAACGAATTACAAGTAATTTTGATTACTTGTAACGATTACTTTTCAAGTAATTTATACTTGTAACGAATTACATTTAAAAAATGTAATTCGTACTTGTAATCGGAATACATAACATTAATTGTAATCGATACATTAAGGTAATCGATACTTTATATTTACTTGCCGTTACTTTTATTCTCGGAACGTATAATGAATACAATTAAGAACAAGAAGATCATACACTTTTGTATTAGTAAATTTTATAATTTTACGCTTGTAGTGCTACGATCGTATGCACAACATCTGTGATCAAAAATGAAGATCCATAGTGACTTGCAGTGTCTCCAACATTACCCCAGGGCCGCAACTAGGAGGGGGCAAACGGGGCATACGCCCCGGGCGCAAAGCTGTGGGGGTGCCGAAATCGCTTGCATTGTAATTCCTACTACAACTGGTAACTGGTAAAATGTTTTTGCATGGAAGTTACAGTAGCACAGAAACTGTTAAATGTAGGTATGGATAATGCTTAAATAGCACCATTTTTCCGTGGGAAAGTCCCCGGACATCCGCTTTATTGGCGTGGTATCAGCAAAAAAAAAAGGGGGGGGGGGGGCGCATGAATCCATCCATGCCCCGGTTGCCAGAGACTCTAGTTGTGGCCCTGCATTACCCTATCCTAAAATCTGCATTTTTAAAATTTAACACATAGCTACCGTTGAGCGTCTTTTTAGTGTTGGTAAAGATGTTTTTGCCATCAAGAGAGGGAATCTATCTAATGAGAACTTTAAAATGCAATTGTTTCGTAAGGTCAATTCCAAAATTGAAAGAGTGTTACTTTTATTACAGGTAGTTACTTGTATGAAGTCTTTTGATGTTATTCAAGCAAGTTTGTACTCAAATATTATTAATTTAACTAAAGATAATAAATTTAATCATTACATGAAATCATTTTTTTTAACAAAACATATAGGTATGTATGTATGCTTATTAATGTAACAAAGTGTAAAAAAATTGAATCGTAGGTCAGTTTTAAAATGGTAGCGGAAAGTAATTGTAATTGTAATTGTTATTTTACTGATTACTTCTATATAAAGTAATTTTTACTTGTATTTAGTTACATTATCACCACAGTAATTGTAATTGAGCCCAATTACTTTTTCCGAGTACTTTTAACAACACTGATAATGTATATAAGACAGTTTAATTAAATACTTGTAGCTGTCTGAAAATCGATACTATCGATAGCAAGAACTGTGTATGTTCAACAATTCCCAAGAACTTCTAAACGCTAAATGGTTATTAAATACCGAGAACTGTTAGGTAAAATATGGTATCGACATTTTCGTTAAAATAACGATATGAGATCTTTATATGAATGTTTTCCAAGAAAGACTTTTAACTATTCGTTATTAATTATAGCAAATGAGTTTTGATTACTCGACATGGGATCGTAAATTAATAAACAAAACTCTGATTAGTGTTATTATGTCCAATCATCATAACTCTTAATATGAAAAAAACTTCGTTTCAGCAGGTTTTACGCAATATAAATGCACATATGGCGACATCTAGCATCCTCCTTGCTAGCTACTACACAAAAGTTAGAATCATAGTATTGTATTTCGTCGCTAGATCGGACGATGTGTTCAACCACGATCAGTTTATATTCTCTCGTTCTTGGTAGGTAACCGGTTTATCAGAGATCCAGGAACGTAACGTAACGGTTATTTTTTCGTTACCGTTATTTTTACCGGTTATCGGTAATACCGCTCATCTCTATTGGCTTGCCTTCATCTCTCTCCTTCTCCTCAGCTAGCGACTCCTAGTGAGACCGCAGGCTTCCTTCTCTCTCCCTTATTCTACCTCTCTCTGACTACCCATCCGCTAGCGACTCTTTGTGAGACCGCGGGCAATCCTCTGCTAGCGACTCTTCGTGAGACCGCGGGCATCCCTCTCTTCTACACCCAATCTTCCTGTTAGCTACTCCTTGTCAGCACGTCCTCGGTCAGCTGCACTGGGCCGAACGGTCCACTCCTGCCTCAGAGTGTGAGGCTGCTCTACCCAAGAGCTGGCGCCGGTCAAACATCACGACTACCGAACGACCGAGCGACCTCCACCCCGTCTCCACATCTTCACCAGAGACGAGGCCGCGACATGGTTTAAATGTCGAATGCGAATGAATGTTCTTATTTTCACAAACAAATGTAAAATTTTTCTGTTTATTTCAGGGAATTTCTCTTGCAGCAAAGATGTCATTTTTTCTATTACTTTTGAGCTCTTGGATATGTATGACCCATGAACAGCAGCAAACACGACTTCGAACTGCATTACTTTATCCAACCACTCAGGTGAAGGTATCGTGAGTCCTCCTCTTCATATTATTGAAATCCAATCTCGGGGTGGACTGGTCATAGCACAATTTTCACTTGTTAATCCTAAACATGGGTCTATATATCGGCATTTGAATGCTATGTATCCAGCTACATATTTAAGTGCATCTAGTGTAACATCTGCACAAAATACATTTTCTGGAAGGTCATTAGGATTTTCGTCCACCAATAGCTGCACAATTTCAGTTTCATCTTCTGTTACAGGATCGCCTTTGATGTCACTCGGCACATTTTCCACAACACTGATGCAAAGTTCGTTCGTTAGGAACTTTATGAATTCGCCTTCTGTGTCTAATTCACTCTGTTCAGAAGGTCCAATACTTATATCTTCTCTCACTGATGCATTCCTGGATAGAGGTACATCACTTGCATTGCCTGTTAGAATTAATAGGTGAATTCTATTTCTCACTTCAAAAGGCGTCGGGTTGTAAAACATTCCAAAGCCACGTAATCTTGAAAAAAAAATTCCAGACAATCTTGATTTAATCTAGATGTGAGAATGTACTTTGCGTCGTGTTGTTTCATGTCCTCATACAGCCCCATGAGAGATTTTATGGAAATAATAAAACCCTTCTGGAAAGGCAGTAAAGTATTTCTGTTACCAAAATGTAATTCTGGGCATACTTCCAAAAATCTTTTCAGTGTATTTTCTTGGCTTCGATGGTTAAGCCCATAGCCACTTCTTAGGGGTGCTTTCACATCCTTTGGGGTACTCGAATTCAATACATCGAATACGTCATTAACAAGTTCAACAAAATTGCATTCAATGTCCCTTTTTAGTATGTATTTGAGAGCCTGGGCTGTACGATGGGAAAATAACTGTGCTGCTATTCTGACATTCTGGCGAGAACGCCCAGACACAGTCAAATGTGTTTCACTTATATGATGAGTGATCACACTTCTGATAGTCCAAAAGTTCTAACACTTTCTCTTTAGTAAATTTCGTGCCATCAGGTAACATCACGCCGTCGTCCAGGAAGTGGTTTCTAAGTAGCCTAAGTAAATGCGGCACATCAAACATGACCCAAACCTTCGTATTTGTGTGTGCCGGGTTTACAAAATAGGGCTTGTTTGTGTTTACACACAGCTCTTTCCACACTTTTGCATTCTTGCCACCCATGTCACATGTAACTGCAACGACATGTACGCCAGTGGCCTCCACCTCAATGATAATATTTTTCAAACATTCGCTGGTCATTGTAAAATCGAAGTCATAAAACACTGGCTGCTTCCCACCCAAGGAACAAACCACGAATCATTGCAACTTGTACATTGTTGTGCGGTCCTAATCATTTCATTTTTTGAATCGTAGCATATACGACTATCAATGTTCATTTCATCGAAGGTTAGCACTGCGATCTTGCCCATTTCGCTAAAAGTTGCTGCCTTGGCTTTCAACAGGCACAACACTTCGCTCAGAATTCCTGGGTTGCACTTAATATCTTCCTTACAATTCTGGAGAGTTGACCGACAAGGCAAAGGGAAGTTGCGTTTCATTAAGTACATGCGTGTTTTTTTTTTTAGACAAAGTTCTTAATGTTAAAGCACTCGCAATATCTTCTGCATGCCATATGACTCTTTTTTTTTTACCACGTAACAAACAACGAATTTGACCACGCGTAAAACATTTCGACAGCACTGCCTTCACTTTACTGATAGTTTCTTTTTTTAACACGATTGGTTATTAATGATTTATTATTGAAACTACTTTTCGAAAACTTGGATTTTTTCAAAGCTACTTTGCACTGTTTTAAAGAGGCTTCAAGAAATGTATTTCGTTTTTCTAAATGATGCATCGTTTCCTTTAACTTGCTAATAATGTCCTTATCATTACTCTTGCACGAAGTTTCATCAAGGACATTTTCTGTATTAGTTTCTTGATAAACTTTCCTCTTCTTTGGGGAAATATTTTGAAAAGTCACAATAGCTCTTTTCCTTGTTTCTCTTCTGTCACAGCGTTTCTGGCATTCACATTCAACCTAAAAAAAAAAAAGTACATTTTGTATTTATTTCCTTTACTTACAGTTATAACTTTCATTAAAAACTATTTAAATTCTGCATTTTTACCAAATAAATGAAGGTACAATCTGTTTGTGCAATCTGTGTGCCAGCCTGAATAATAATCTAACAAGGAATATAGAAAGAAATGATTTTTATCTCATGTGATAATGCCTAAAGGCTTAATAGGACATTACCTTATTACCTACAAGATATTAGCAGGAGTATGCTCTGAACCACTTCAACACTACCAAGGTGATAATTAATTGACTCATACCATGGCTGGAATAATATCCACGAACCTCGTCACATGAAAATGGTACCTCAGTATATACAATAAAATTAATATAGGTGTATATAAAATCAATATCTACCTAAAAAAAAATAACTAAGAACTGATTTTTTTCGCTGACCCCATTTATTTGATGTACGAATAATGGATTTATGTTAAACATTTATCAAAAATGCAATTTGAATTGTGACATTATAATCTGATGATATTTAAGAAAAGAATATACATATTTATTGTTTCAAGCTAAAATATATTAATTTACTATAGGTCATAAAATTTATCCTAACATTTAAAAAATTAATCTTTAACATGTTTACGGCGGCGAGACCCGAACATTGTAAAATACTCCAACCACTTGTTTACCGACGTGTCACTTAATAAATTGAAGTCACTCTATGTTTTATTTTAAAGCCTGCGACCCTCCCTACATAAACTTGACCTGCCAGCTGTCATAATGAAAAAAGACCCTATAGCAGTTTTAATTGGTATTTTAAAATATGTACTTAAGAAATAATTATTTCTCTATTTAATTCTCAATAAAAAGTTAGTAGTTTAAATTTCTAACATTTGAGGGAATGGCGTACCTGATAAAAATCTACATACATTATTGAGCTACATACATAAGGTCAAGAGAATGCAGAAGGTTTTGAAGACTAGTTTCCTATAACAAATAACGCCAAATTATAAAGTTAGAATTAACTAAACAATAACATAAATTACATGCTCTTCCGATGGGTCCTTTGTTGACACTGTTTGTTGTGCATGCCAATTGGGTATTTGTTGGGAAGGAATTGCATTCGGTCGCAACTTCTTCCTTACCCAAAAGCTCGTTCCTTAAGTCTCGCTCATAATCTTCTGAAAAAAAGTGGACTGAACACACGCGAGCATTGCTGATATTAAATTTATCTTCCCGCTTGCATCGTGATACCCACACCTTTTGAAGTTCGAAATTTGTAGGAAAACGATGGTAAAAAATGTCTGAAGTCTTGCGTCCATAGTTACTGCAGCTTGCTATTGCACGGTTGTGATTGCTTTTACTCATTGTTGAACAAGATAACTAAAAATAAAATTATTTCTAGGAAATACTGTGAAAAGTTCAGGAGACATTTCCCGACGCTCACACAAATTTCGTTTACGAAACGTCAAACATGTTCGAAAACGATGCAAAATATTCACGGATAAATAGCTACACAAGCATACGAAAAGGATGAAAGATATTAAATAAACTATCGTTAAGTGTTTTAGAAAATAGTACGGAAAACTATTCACAACACAATAACGTCCACGTCACTGACCAAAAGTAATAACGAACTAACAACTGCTATATTGCTGATTGTTGATCGCTAAAGCGGCGAGTCTCGTGTCCCCCAAGTGACGTCACGGCGTGCGGCGGAGGAGGGGAAATAAAAGCGCGCGAGCCCGGAATGGCCTACCTCCTATTTTACTTGGGTAACCTACTGTTCACACACATCGAGCACCCACAGCAAAATGTTTTGGATTAAAATACGTGAGATGGGTGGTTGTTTTTCCAAGAGTTAAGGTGTTGTTGCCGTAGGTGGATAATCGTATGCTCGTTGGTTACGACTGAGCGTTGTGGTTGTTTATGTTTATATGAAAGACTGCCATTAGAATTAAGAGCTGTGTAAGATCGTGAAATATATAAAGAATGTTGTAATTTTATTTGTTGCTTCTAATTAACGTATTTGGCTTTAACGGAGGAGTATGTGTTTTAACCAAGATGTTTTTGGTGATTCAAAATTGCAAAGCATTATCGTTATTTATTTTAATTTCACATTTTCACAACGTCCGATAGCTTGCTTTGAGGGTAATTATTCATCTTATATTTAGCCCAAATATATATGGAATATGAACTTTCATTAGTGGAAG
The DNA here is from genome assembly GCF_032445375.1 of Bacillus rossius redtenbacheri. NCBI lineage: Eukaryota > Metazoa > Arthropoda > Insecta > Phasmatodea > Bacillidae > Bacillus > Bacillus rossius. Next base: position 27,430 of record NW_026962011.1, read on the forward strand.
CCCAATTGCAAGTGTACGATTAAATTTAAAAAAAAAAAAAATTCAAAAGTGTGTGTCTGAAGTATTTTTTGTAATTACTGAATTACTGTTCCAGTGTAGGTAATTTCCTGACGTAACTAGATACATTTTTTCTTAAAAAATTGTATGATTTAGGTTAAATTATGAAGGATTAAGGCAAGGTTGGTTTGATGTTAAAAGTAATTAATTGTTCTAACAAATCGTTAGGTTTATGCATTAAAAGTACTGTGACAATGTTCGGATGGACTAAGTTAACTGTATTTAAAATACTGTAAATTGTTGCAAATGGTTGGTTATGTTAACTACATTAGAAAGTGTTAGCTACAGAAATATAATCCTATATAATATAGCCAATTTTATTCCTTGATTCTGATGGCATAATCCTGTATATTTTGATCCTGTGGTACATAATGCTTGATCTTTTAATTTAGTACATCAAAAATATTGTGGACATAACTTTGTGACAGAACAGTGATGGTAAAAGTTCTGTATCACATATCCAAGTTGATTCCTATCCTGATGCCATGGTACCATATATATTGATACTATGGTATATGATGCTTGTAGTTTTAATTTAGTACATCAAAAGATTCTCAACATAATCAAATGTTTTGGTATAACAATGAATAATGATCGTACCTACATTGAATAAGTTAAAATATATTTACTTTACTTTTTTTTCAACTTATGATAATTAATCATTCCTATATCTCAAATGTTTTTGTTTCATGCAGAACCTTGCAATATACTGAACTAAAACAGTAAGCATCATGTACCACAGGATCAAAAGGTCCTATGACCACCCTACTCTCTTTGGAGAGAGAGAGAGAGAGAGAGCTCTTACCAGTGATGATATATTCCCTCTCAAATTGAAATTGTTTTTATTGGTTTGCAGTTTACAATACTTGTCTTAGGTTTGTGGCTATGTAACAATATTGTAACATAATGTTTCATAATTCTACCGTAATGGAAACAAAATAAGTTAAATAAATTGCTCAAAGGAAATTAAAACATAGTGCGACCTTCATATTTTCAGTATTAAATAACTTTGTTCACAGTTGCACTCACAGGAATACAAATAGGTTATTGAAACTACATAGATGTGCTGTAGTGAGACAAACATACAGTTCCCTATAGTTTAACAAGCATACACTATTGTTTAAATGTATATGTACATAACACTAAGTCTAGTACCAACATAATTGTATTTCTACGAATATTTTTCAGAAATCAGTATACAAATATATACCTTCTCTACATTAAGTTGACATTTAAGCTTTCAAAAATTTCTTCACTATTACTAGATGAATAGTTTTTATTTTATGTAAATATTGCAATAGTAGTACTGACAGTATTATGAGATTACACAATTCACAACTTACAAACTAGTTAATTAACTTATAGTTACTGCATTAAGAATACATAAGTCATGCTATCTCAAGACCACTATTACGAATTAAAAATTATTTCATATAAATGTATGCTTAAATACTATAAAGTGTTATTGTTTTTATATTTTTTTTTTACAGAAGGGGGCTTCCAGAGATGGCCAGTCTGCAGAGAGAGTGGCATTTTTGGTGGAATACTGGCTACCAAAGCTGATCGCCTTTTCCCATCAATAGCACTGCTGTCTCTGGATACTTCTGGTGGGTCCTGGCCCCAAGGATGTAACCTTGGACATGATTCTAACTTCCAGGCACCAGATAAAGAACCTAATTCTTAAATTACAGCACAGTTAGAAAACTGCAAGATCTTTTCATGGCACGTCTGGAACAGGCTCAGAAACATTCTCCCCTTCAAACATAAGGTTGCGAAATACATTGTTAAATGTCGCTAGTGATTCTACAACCACTTCCGCTTATATGAATATGTAATGTTTATAACCACTTGTATATCTGCTGTATATATTCCTGTTTTAAGTTCTTGTAATTTTAAATTAGTAGTGCAATTGTCTGGAGTTTTAGTTGGTAGGTTTAAGTTTAGGTTAGTATAGTATTATAAGTTAATGAAGTATGATTATTTGTAGCTATGTAGTACTATGGTTAAGGTAAGAGAAGGTTAAAAGCCGCAACTTCGCCACAAAATCGGTAAATAAATTATAACACAGCAGGCTACATGTGTGCATCAGCTGACTAGTAGTCTTTTGTTAAACAATGCCTGCTCTTCAGAATGGGCTGTCTTCGAGGTGACAAGCAACTGTTCGGCTGGCAAAGGAGGTTTAATGGCAGAAGAAAGGAAGACACGGGGTTGCAGTGATTTGCAAATATAATAATTAGGTTAGCATTCTTTTGTTGAGAGACTTATGTGTAATACAATTTAAAAAAACTAGTACGTAAATATTAGTGAATAAATAGGCACATACAGTAAGGGGTGGCTCTGTGCCTAGCAGGGCATCATGCCGGCCATTTCCATATCGGTTTCCTTTGCTTGTCAAGTTTTATTTTAAAAATATTTACAAACATTAATGAAAATATGAAAACATAATTGTTGTTGCAAGTAATTTAACATGGTCAATCAATACCTTATCGATTTTAAATGAGTGTTCATTAATTCAGTGTTACAAAAAGTTCTTAAATTTGTAGCCTCAGACAATGCACATAATCCCAGAATTTCAATGTCAGCATTTTAAAACTTATCTGAGTACAACTAACCAGGAGAGACTTTAGATTTTTAAAGATAAATTACAAAAAAATTGTCAAAACTGTACATCATCATTCCCCCCCAGAAAAGGCTCAATTTTCTCTGAGGGCTCTCAGCATTTTAAAACTTACCCGAGTACAACTAACCAGGAAAGACTTTAGATTTTTAAAGTTAAATTACAAAAAAATTGTCAAAACTGTACATCATCATTTCCCCCCCCCCCCCCCCCCCAGAAAAGGCTGAATTTTCTCTGAGGGCTCTTCCATACCCACCAGGCTTACTGCTTGGATTCCTCTCCAGAATAATTAGGCCTTGCCAAAGTAAGTGACTCAGAACCCCCCGAAAGTCCATGGTCACTACCGAGTCTAACCGATAATCTTTCCCACCCTCGTCCTCCCCCCTCCTCTATTTTCCTGCTGCAAGAAACTGCTGGTTAGAACTGATGTCTTGTGGATCTCCAGAAACTGAATTTTCAGTTTTTCTTAACCATCTTTGCCATGCCTGTTCTCTGTGAAATGCGCACAAATATACAGTGGAATCTGGAAATGTGTTTTCGATAGCAGATATTTCAGCTTCGCTAAAATCAGTCATCCAAAATTTTGCTTTCCAGTCCGGTAACCACTCTTTAAAAATACTTAGAGCCTCTTGAATCAAACGAGTACTCTCTGCTTGGATGACAAATGTCCCCACTACACTGTATCCAACATTAGTTTTTACGGCCAGAAAAAATAAAGGAATAGAATATTTTGTTATTTTGTAGGTCGCATCCAATAAACATACTTGGCCATAACGCCCAAGTAAGTCTTTCTGCCATTGTGTTTGGTGACAGAAAAGCAAGGTAACATCAGAGCCATTTTCCATCTCTTCATAGGCTCTATAAAAAAAACTGTCATCAGGATTTGTAGCTTTCCAATCATCCTAAGTTTTTTGCAAGGCTTCTTGGTCAATGGTTGTTTTATGCTTATCATAAATTGTTCTGTATATGTGACCATATATTACTGAGTCACTGGGGAAGAAGCCACTGTTCTTTTGGTCAGGGTAATTTTGACAATTAGCAAATTGTTTCTCAATGTGCTGAGAGAGCAGCATTTTTACATCTCGTACAGATGTTATGCCACTGCCCACTATTCTTTCGATTTCATTTATGATGCTTTGGTCCAGTCTTTGACAAATTTCTGTTGAAGCAGTTGTGTGCGTGTGGCTTGTTTCTGTGCTGGCCTTGATGTAAAAACGCAAGTGACTTTCAGCTGATGGTGTTTGTCTCAATGCTTCCCTGAGATTCTGTAAAGCCTGAAAAAATAATATAAAGAAAAGTTTAGAATCCAGTGCAAATGTAAAGTATGCATGTAAGCAACTTGTACAAATATCATTACATAATTTATTTCCATTATAATTGAAATGACTTTACTATTTAAAATACCCTTATTACTTATGTACTTGTGTTATGTATACCTTTTTGTTTATTTTTTATGTACTTCATTTTACTGAAAATACATGTTAGTGAATGCTCTTGTACAAAAATGTGTGTTAAAAATGTATGCGTGGATGTCAAATTATATTAATCATGTTTGTTTTTACCAAATACACAGTATGTACTTGTTTGAATCATACCAAAATAAATAAATAAATAAATAAATAATCAAATTTTTTAGTATATTTATTTCAAATATTATATGTATATTCAAGGCTCATATTCCAATATATTACTGGTATATTAAACTCCAAACACAGGAAAAAATATGTAAATAAATCTATTTAAAATCTCAATCATGAGTTGTAATGTATCTTAACAGTATTTGGTTAGTTTGAATTGTTTAGTAGCAGGCAGTTGTAAAACACAATCATATTATGTTTTTGGGGGTATTGTTACTTACCATCTTGAATCTTACTGTTTAGGCCAGATTGGCAGTACATATTTAATATTGTAACATTTTTTACTACGAAAAACCACAGGATATGGCTGTGAATACTAAAGAACGTCTTACTTCATGGCCTAGTGTGACTATTACATCATTGGCATCAGCACTTGAGAGGCAATCAATTATTTTCTCCTAATGGTTTAATGCTGGAGCCTATAAATTCTAGACAAAAATGTAAGGAAAATGGTGCTAAATTTTTTGGGCCTCATTGTGTTAATAGTTTGTGTATTTCCAAAGATTAAGTAGATCATGAACTTGGTAATGACTTACGTTTTTAAGAGGCATTCAAATTCTTTAACTGAACATGCTTCCATAAGAATAAAAACCAATTTTTTTGAAACTGTAAAACAAATTGGATGTTACCATAAGGTAATTGATGGGTTTTATAAGGGTACATACTGCCTTTTACTTCACCAATCATTCTGTCTATGCACCATTCTAATCTCATCACTCCACACTTGACTTAGGTAACATGAAACTGGATTACAAGGGGAAAAAGTATAGATGCTGACTTGTTCATACCTGTATGAACAATTGTACTATTACTAGAAAGTGGTAATCTACTAGAATGTCATGAATATAAAACTGTTCAGTCAAAAGCTCAAAACTTACTTTTATGTTGTAGACTATGCCATTTCACTTTCTGTTTAAAACTTACTTTGTAAACTTCTACAAGTTCATACTGGTAATAAATTTATTAATTTAAACACACATAAGAAATTAAAAATTTTTTGTAACATGAAACATTCAGCTCAAAACTCACAAGTTTTTTCTTTCTCCATGTTAAGCTGTCAAGTGAGATTTGAGAAAAAACTTGAATACACTTGACTGTCATCCACGCAGGGCAGTCTAATTTTTTTGTGTTGCAGACATGAATTTTTTTTTTACGGCTGGGATGGTCCTCCTGAAAAACAAATCATAAATTTTCTATATATAAAAGAGTTTCTGTTTAATTAATAATAGTAAAAAAAGTCTACTTATTAATTTTTTATTTTGTCAATCTATTGTTAAAGATAGCGTTTTAAAGGTTGTGTGTTAATGCAGGAGGAATAGGGGGACAGACACACCTTCATATCCTCAAAACATTTATCATTCCCAACACATGGAAAGAATTTTAAAGCAAACAGTGGGCAAAGAGTAAATACCTCTTCTACACAAAATGAAATTCTGTTAATGATCGTTGTGTTAATTGGTATTTTAAAGTTGAGTGTCAGCTATAACAGTTCAGTAATAATTAGATAAAATATTATCAAATAACTTAAAAAAAAAAAAAAAGATAACACACTACTTATCTGGTCAGTATAACATACTAATGTTTTATTGCAACGAGGAAGTAACTAAATATGTACTTAGTTAACCATTGCAGGTCATACTATTTAAAAATTTCTGATGCCTAGAAATTTTGCAAACATTTACTTACCATTTGTGAAGTTTCTGCTGGGAACATTCTAAGTGAGTCACTTTGTGAAGGATGAATGGTGACCCAAAAAAATCAACTTGGGGAACATGGGATTGTTTCCCACAGTCATATTTAAAACAAATATGTGGGTTTTCCTTTGGGCCTGGAAAAACATTTAAATATAATGAAGTGTTGATAATGCCAAACTTTAGTTTTACAGAGTGATTTAAGTTATATACAAGGGTGTAGACTGCAGAGTAATCGGATCTGGAGTACAGTCTGGTAATTATGATCACTACAGAATGAAATGTGGTGAGACATACAGTGCAGGGTTGATGGAATAAAAGTTATGAGGAAATTGGTGTCAAATGGAATAAATACTGTGCGTCTAAATATCCATCACATTTTCATTTCCACATGCAAAATATTAGCTTGGTAGTTCATATGGAGTGCAGTGGTGCAATTCTGACAAGCTGATGTGCAGACCAGGAGGACAATAATTTTTAAACTGAATACATCTCAATCATGTTTTGTATCCCTACCATAATTAATTTTGAAAAAAGAAAGCAAGCCAATATGAAATGTAATAATAGACATAAAACTATTTTATTTTCCTTTATTTGTAATTTGGGTGAAATTTCATACATATTGATATTTTGCTTAAAAAAATAGAGTTAATTGCAACAATAAACTATTAAATATTACATGGTTGAGATTCGATTCTGGGATTTCGAAGTCCAAAACCAAACTCTACCCTTTTTTTATTGCTGGCTGGTGATTTTCTCTACCAACCAGCCAGCCACCATTCTCCCCCCCCCCCCTCCCCCCTCCTTTTGATTTCCTTGTTATTTTATTTTTATAGTTTGACTGTTTCATAGGCTTTGATAAATGGGTGACAAACTTAGACATACAACTTTATGCCTGTGCCCAACTGGGGATTAAAACACAGACACCCCAACCACTGTAAGCCGGCATGCATCCAACTGCGCTATGCAGGTTGACTCATTCACAGACATACACTTGACATAAATATTAAGTAGTAAAGATTTGGTTACTAATGCTGTAAGAACAGAAAACAATTTTAGTTTTTTGATTTGCTTTTGTGACTGTTAAAATTTATAAATTGTATTTTAGCAGAAAAGTTTTGCTGAAACAAAGATGATTTGGTGGCACACTGATACTTTTGGTACATCCTTCAATGTTCACGAAGCAACTATATAAAAACAGAACAGTAAAAATTGAAACCTAATATTGTAAGTCATATAGGAAAGTGAAACTAGTCTTTACCTTTAATAGTCAACTTATAAAAAAAAGTGTCACTGTTTAAAAGTCTTACAAAGGCATGCTACCAATGTGAAAACTGCACACCATGCCTGGTGCGTAGAAAAAAAGAAGTTTGTAATGAGTGAAGCAGTGTCGCCCTTAAGCCACGTCCAGACGATGCGATTTTTCGTGCAACTTGCGCTGTGCGCTGCGCGCATGCAATAGCGCATGGCAAGCGCAAGCAGCCTGTGCGTCGAGCGCATGCGCGTTTACCTGGAAATCAGTAGCGCATCTGGTAGCGCACGTGTTCCCGTTGTCAGTGGGTATAATCGGCCATTTCCGTGCGCTACGCCGTGTTTGTCTACACAAGTGTGCATGTTTTTGTAGTTGAGAGTTGTCAGAGTTCAGTTAATTGATACTGTGATTGTTCATAGTGATAGCCAGGAAAGCACATTGCAGTTCATAGAAGACTACCGTAAACATGAACTCCTGTGGAACACTAGCTTAAAAGAATACAAAAACAAACAACTTCGAAGGGATGCCATCATTGAACTAGGACAAAAGTATGGACTAAATGAAAAAGCTGTGAAAAATAAGATCAAAAGCTTACGTTGTTATTTTAGCAAGGAGCATGATAAAGTCCGTAGTGCAAAAAGTGGCATGGCAGCGAATGCAAAGGAAGTGCCGTCATGGTTTGCATACAAAGCACTGTTGTTTTTGAAAGACACGGCTTTACCATTTCAGACTGTGGACAGCATTGATCACAGCACCAACAATGGTGACAATGAGATGAATGTAAGTATAATGTAATGTATTTGTGTTATGATTAGGGATGGGTTGAGTACACATTTTTATCGATTCCGATACCGGTACCGATTCCTAAATTTCGATTCTCGATTCCGAGTCATTCCAGTTTTCGATTCCTGGTAATTCTGGTCACATAATTAAAACTACTTAAGAATTTAATGCATTACATAATGATAATAACATGTATAAAGGATAATTATAAACTTAGGATTAAATGTTGAGGGTTTTTTTTTCAATTACCAGTGAAGAAGCATCTTCACATAAAGTTTGTTTGCTAGTAAGTACTAGGCTGTGCACAAAGAAGTTCAACATTTAGACAGGGTTCTTTAACAGGCGATAACGCCGATAACATAACATCTTTTTTCAAAATGGGTTCAAAGGTAGCACTACTTTTTTCTGTGGTACCTTTTGACTTAGCTGGTGACAGTGCTGTAAACAAAAGTTTGTTTTTCTTCAAAGACTATTTTTTCTGGTAGTAATGTGTGCCGGGATTTCAAATGCTTCATTAAATTATTTGTAGATTTGTAAGTACGGCTCCGTGAAATTTGCGCACTACCATGATTACAAATTGCATATTTGTCATTTTCACTATTGATGCGAAAATGTTCCCAAACTTTAGACATGTTGATACAATATCAGACCATTCGCATCGTAATTTTAAACGACAGTCTGCGAACATTTTTTTACTAACAAACTAGCAAAACACTTGAAAATAGTTTTAGCAAAACAATATTTGTGCCAAATAAATAGCATAAATGCGCAACAATTCACAGTAACCTCAATAGCACGACGGTGAATTACGCCGCCGTAATTCACCGTCGTGCTATTGAGGTTACTGTGAATTAGAGGTGGGTCGAAAAGTATCAACATGATACTTTGTCACTGATAAGCGCCTGTATCAGGAACGGCATACGAGTACACTTGAAAAGTATCAGAGACTTTAGTATAAGTTCAGAATTCACCTGGAACAACACCACGGCCAATGAGCGCAGTACCCGATCGCAGATGACGGTCACTTGGGCGGAGCTTCAGAAAGGGGAGGGAGCAGGAACGACAAATAAGGGATAAAGAAGGGAAAGAATGTAGGGGAGGAAGCGCAGGGGAAGGCGTTGAAGCCTTGAAGGAGAGGCGCAAAGCGATATTGTTACAAGCAGGGTTGCCACTCATGGGTTTTTCCACCCAGATCTGGGTTTTTCCAATGGTGTTTGGGTTTCTGGGTTTTTAAATAATGAATTCCAACAATTCTAGGTTTTTTATAATTTTAATTATTTTTATACCTAAAACAATAATAAAGGTAGTAGCTACTGTATCTGTTGCAATATCTGTTTGATAAATGCAAACAAGTCTATGTGTTTCACACACAAAAATACATATAAACACAAAACTAGTTTTCAAGAAGCTAAGTCGAATATTAAATTAGACACATTCTTCAAAGAGGCTTGCAGAACACAAAACCAATGCAACAATTAACCTTCAAACCAATCTTGTAGAATCAGACTCTGAATAAAGACTAACGTACATGATGCAGTTTTATAAAAACAATTACCGGTTTAAAGAATGCAGTGATGGTGTTTGTTTTGTCATGTATATATTTGTAGGTTTTTTTATGATATTTGCTGGTCCAAGAATTACTTATACAGCCATTTTGCTGCAGTGTAATTTTCTTGTATTGGTTGTATTTAACCGTTTTCAGTCTTGTAAGATAATTAATTGTTTTATATTAAAACCAGTTATGTTTATATTTTTGAATTAGTACGCAAACATTTTCAACGATAGCATTTTAGACGCATCTAGGTTTTTTACCCATGTATCTAGGTTTTTTTGTAGGTTATCTAGGTTTTTCATGAATATCAGAGTGGCAGCCCTGGTTACAAGTCGTTTTGTTTATTGTCCTACTTCAAAGTACTCTCAGTGCGCAGTGCGTGCACCGTCTCGTTCAATAATAAAACTAATGAAATTTTAATATTAAAAAGTACATTAATACAAGATATAATATTTATATTTGTGCACCTAACAGCTATGAAAATGCAAATAAATCTCAGTTGACACTAATAACAGATGTAATCAACATATGGACTTTCTTTTTTCGAAAACAATTAGTAACTAGTGTTTTTATACATTAAAAAATCACGATTTTATCAAAAATAAAAAATAAAAAACAGATAGGTACATTAGTGAGCATACTATATCAATGTTATTTCAAATGTTTCTTCAGATTAGTCGATGATTTATAACTCAGTTTTTGTTTACACAAATTACAATTAGCAAACTCATTATTTTCCGTGAAAAAATTCCACACAAATGAAGTATTTTTCGTGCACTTATCCATTCCTTATTTCACTATAAAGATACTAACTACAAAGCATGACAGCCCGCAACATGGTGATACACGGCCAGGACGAACTGCAGTGAATGTTGAACTGATTGATACTGGTTGTATCAGGCGGGCATGAGAGTATCAGATGTAGAGAATTACCAGGCGTGATAAATAATGTATCAGATTCTCCTTCCGGTCGCACGGTCTGCGTACGCGGAGCTTTGTTGCCTCCTGGGACCGTCTGATACAAAAGTATCAGATACGTGTCACATGGTACAATGCTGTATCAGTATCAGGTTGGAACAGATACCGAAAATTGCTGTAACAACCCACCTCTACTGTGAATTGTTGCGCATTTATGCTATTTATTTGGCACAAATATTGTTTTGCTAAAACTATTTTCAAGTGTTTTTCTAGTAATTATTACGGATTTCCTTTGCAAGAAATAAACACGAGCCTCTGTTGGCGGTATGGCCAGAGAATTCTTTAAAATCGATTGTTGCTTTCATTATACAATCTATCCCGTACGCAACGAATCGATACGTTTCGACTTGACTTTATATTTTATGGCCACCAGAGATTTTGTGGAGGCCATCATCCTTGAATGGCTCACAACTAAAATGGTGACGACACGTGATGTGATCTCGTTTCATAACCGTCACTTTCTTCACAAAAAACAATGGACTTTTCTTAACTGCAAATAAAATTAATAAGTCTTTTTACAATTTATTTACGTCTAATACATGAGTGAGGAATAATGTTCTTCGATCGTGGAGTTTTAATTAGAGGTTAAACATGCCCGGTAACATTGTTTTTATTTATTTTTATTCGTATAAAATTAATATTTAATAATAATGAGGATTATTAGGAATTTAATGCGCATACGGCAGGTAAGATATATTAAAATAAGTAAGTAAAGTTCAGATGAAAATATATTACTACTGTATTTTCTTAACTTAACCGATTCCTAACCTACCTTGCGCTTTTTTAGTACCCGATACTGAGTACCCAAATTTTTTAATAATCGGTGGTATCGGAGAATCGAATCGACCCATCCCTAGTTATGATACATGATATTATATTTGTGATTACTGACAAATATGTCTCTGCACAAATATACACTGTTACATTGCATCTACCGCATGATGTGAGAATGTTTGTAAGTTAAGGACTCTGTCTACTGAGCTTGCAGCCACAGAGTGTAATAGGGGACTCAAAGTTGCAATTATTTATTTCTCAATGTATCTCATTTAAAGATAACTATCAAACAAAAAGTATCCCACTTGTACTGTCTTGTCTGTAAACATATTGCCGTACAATAGATATTTAAATCCTCAATAATCATACTTTATTTGAAAATGTATAACTTACCGATTGGTATTTAACAAAATGAAACGAGCAACATCGTGAATCATTGTATCGCAAAATTGTTATATGAAATGTTACACATAATTCGCTTCGGGGATGATAAAATTTATCGTCTGTAACTGTCCATCCAGAATTTATCTACTGTAGCTAAATAAGATTACTAATTTAAATATAGAAAGCGGTTATCAGAGCCCTTAATATTCAATTCTGATATATCATTACCTTCTAGTCTCATTTCTGTTCTTTGTTGAAAGAATGTTTATACGTATATCAATCACTATGGATGAAAACATGAATCCAAGACAATCTGCTGAAACATTACACATCATGACTGGAAACGACACAATTACTTTGCAACGATTACAAATACTGGTGTTGCCAAGGAACAGACCCCACTCTTGACATAAAGTATTCGCAAAATTCGTTCCTGATGTCGTGAGCCCTCGCAGAAGGCTTACGTGCTCAAGCCTGCAGGGGCAAAATACCGGTATCAGATGCCACTGTTTGCCTCCACAAACCATCAACAACATTGCCGGTACTAGCATCCTCACTATCCAGGGATCCGAATGCCATACAACGTCCGGGAAGACTTCTGTTTTCGCAGAAAATTATGCAGATACACACAGCAAAGTACAACGTCTGCAACATTTGAAATAATTTTCATTTCTATTGGTTTCCTAAAAATTCTGAAAACTGATGGCAGCAAACCAAAAGTATTCTCAACAGTACGACGTGCCGTTGACAGTCGGTAATTAATTTGCAAATTCCGAATGCTTGAACACGCTATCGTCTGAAATTTTCCCCTGGCATCCTACATTACAATATATAAAGTTGTAGTCTTCATCCACAACTCCTAACAGTTCTATACTATAACATCCTTTGTAGTTGTAGTAGTCGGTTGCACTACCTTCTGGAAACTGTATCACAACGTGTTTTCCGTCAACAGCACCACAGCAGTTAGGATGGTTCCATCTTGCTTCAAATGTACTCCCAATTTCATTCCACTCTTCTTCACTTTGATGGCATCTGAAATAAATTTATACTATTTATGCTATAAACGTACACATATTGCGTATCTGTTAGTAATACTAGTTAAAACTATACACAGTAGCAAATTTCCGCATGAATATGTTGTGTTTATACTAGGTTTGGGAAGTAAACGAAGAAACAAATGCAGAGGACGATGTGGTCTTTACTTCTCATCTCAAATCTCCGATAGAAGGAACGTGTAAAGTTATCAACACTACGAGTTCCAAATGAACAAACGAAAGAGTACGGTAACCAGAGAGGAAGAAGCATTCAAGATCATGAAAAGTGTGTGTACAAACATAAAAATAAACTATGTTCATGCTTCCTTTGCAGAATTTGTTGCTCACAAGATACGGAACCTATCATCTACTCGATTACAAAACATTGCTCACAACCGTATCACTAACATTCTCTTTGAGATCGATTCACAGGATGTTGTTCAATCAGTCGTCTCTCCATTCCAACCACTAAATTACCTACCAAGCACAAGTTCCACGGGTTCTTCATCGTCAGAGCAATATACAGAGCTGCGTTTGCCTTATCATCATGAAGCAGTTTATGGTTTCGGCAACAGCAGTGGTAGCAATGTGTTTGTGCCTGAGTAATATGTTCATAAATGTATTGAATGCATCCCGGTATTCTTATATTTTGTATCTCTACTTCCTTTTCATATATAGTGTATTGTATTTAACATCGTTACATCAAACATCGTTACGTCAAAATCCTGTCGCGACATTCGTGTAAAGTAACTAAACAGCACTTCTCCGTCCCATTGAAGCTCTCGCAACATGTTATTTTGTTTGCATTTAAAGAACTCTTTTTGCCATAGTCTTCTTCTTTTTCTTGAACGAGACACAAACTGCAGCAGAAACTGTAGCAACCACCGCACTTTCGATGGATATTATTTCAACTGCGCAACTTGCATCCAGTGCAGCGTGTAGACAGGAGCGAGCATTGCGTCTTTACGCATGTGCGTCTTGCATTTTCATCGTGCAATATTGCATGCGCTAGAGGCAATAGCGCACAGCGCAAGTTGCATGAAAAATCGCATCGTCTGGACGTGGCTTTAGTGCGCCATGCTTCAAGAGCTAATGCAACAGTGATACAGTCACCTTAAGAACATTTGTAGTACATGCTCTTATACAAATTTTCATTGCATTTTATAGGAATGTATTACATTAAAAGTGATTCTACTTTTAGTACAAATTTGTTCAGTAGCCTACCTATCCAAATTATGTACCTATACTGGTAACATATACTAACAAGATTTTTACTACAGATTAGAAACTATATAGGTAATTAGTGCATATTAGAATGATGTATTTTGCTGGTTCTTGTAGCAAAAAAATAAAAAACTGCCACCTTAAGAACATTTTAAGTACTGCATGTCTCACAAACTTTATATTTTATAGAATATAATATTTTTGTATTTAAAGTGATTCCTTAGGTACAAATTTATTTTTTAACAAAATTAGGCTATAATTAGTACCTAACAGAATTATATTTTTCGCTGGTTCTTGTAGCAAAAGAATAACAACTTTCAAACAATTTATAAATTCATTATATTTGTTATCTCCTTCAATAAAACCAGAAATAGTACTCCCATCTCCACTTTTCCTACAATTTTGCAGGTTTCTTTCAAGAAATTAATCAAATTTGTACAAGCGTGACTCCATATTTCTTTAAATATTTACTTATACAGTTCCCGCTGAAACTTTTATTCATAAATTCCTGCTAAATTTATTCTTGTAATTACTACGCCTTCGGGAAATCTCGGATACGATCGGAGAAAATCGTCAACAAATACATGCAATAACAGCTTAAGTAGCATCTTCGAGCGTGACGTCACACCTGGGTGCACGATGTTTGTGAATAGTAGGTTACCCCACTTTCACGAGTTCCAAGCTATTTTTGAAGGTCTTGGCTGAAGGGCTATAATGGATTCAGAGCTTCACTTTCGTCAGCTTTAGTTCAAATACACGTTATAGGTTGTCATAAAATAACTACGGGTGACTCCCACACTGACTTAAATAAAATTATTGTTACAGTTCAAGTCGGAAAGATTTTATTTCTTGTACTTCTGATACTTTCTCATTTCAATGGGACGCACTCCGCTGCGACATCTAGTACGTGGCACTACATAAGAATTATCTTAAATTCTCAAAACGTTGTGTCCGTGAGCAGCTCCCTGCCCCAGGTTTGTCGTGCCATAATCTCATTTATATAGATTTTTCTCTATTCGCACTTATAAGTTTCTAGTTTAAACAAAAACATATGGAAATATTAAAAAAAAATAATATTTTGATTAACAAAACGGTCAAGTTAAATTGGCACAAAATAGATTAAATGGATAGAGTATATGATAAAGTTCAGCTCTTTAATTAATATATTAGAAAATTTTCTTGATCCGCAAGCTCCGTTAAAAACTTGGTGAATGACATCCAGTATCTTGTCATTGATGGCTCGACGCACGGCTTCCCAGAAAAATAAGGAAGCTCTCAAACGCGGTGATATTGCGACAAATGCTCTTTTCGAATCCTACCGTGTTCTAAGAAACAGTTATACCCAAAGAGTACGCAAGGCTATGTATGCATATACCTACCCCTCCAGAAACCCTCCTCGCCGGCTCAGATACGGCGTGATTAAAAACAAATAAAAAAAACATAACATTTGGATGATAAACAAAGACACTACTGTTACAAATTATGTTATTGAAATCAAGTTTTTTTCGTGTCTGTTTGGATTGCAGTACTTACTAAATATGAAACGAACAACCTGTTATGCTTGCCGTCACCGCAGTACAGATAGCATGAAGGCAATCTCCATTTTCCAGACGCGACGGCCCCAAGTTATATTTGTGCCAGTATTTATTTTGCAATAATAAATTACGACACCATAGCATAGTTCTTGGTATTGTAAAATTATTTTTTAATACAAGAACTATTCTGACGAACGATAGGGACATTGAGCAATTAATTGCATAGAACTCGAACATGAATCATTAAAAAAAAATCTAACCAAAATCAATTCCAAGCTCTATCCTCGTGTATACAGTTTTACTAGTATAATACATTTAAACAACTTAAATTTGTGCAATAAGTTGCAATGTATTGTCGACTTATATACATATACAGCTATATAAAAAGTATTTGCTAGTTTAAAAATTCTACCTGTGTAGACTACGTGGTTCCACTAAAAACCATCAGCTCTAATGACATATCAAATAACACCAATTTGCAACCACAATTCATTGTATTAGATGTTTAACTAAATAGCTGTGACAAAATTTGTAAAGCAACAAAACCTGTAGAAGCGCAAAAATTTTATACTATGCTAGATAAGAAGAAAATGCTTTTTTTTTTTTCCTTCTTTTCAATGTGAGCACGAAAACAGCATTGTTGGCCAACTTCAGTATGGATCAGCTGCGTACGGGAGTACTAGGTCAATATCGTACATGAACTTCTTTAGGTTTTAGGTTTAGCTCGTCAAACTAGTTGATAGGTTATAATAAGTAACCAAAAATTCCATCAAACGTAAGTAGCAAAAGAGACAAAATCTGAGAGTTTTCGCTACCAACCCACGCCCGTAAAACGTACACATGGGCCTATATAGTGTATATGTGTAATTATATATATAATATATATATATATGTATATGTATATTTTTTGTGTATAATTACACAGAAAAAAGTTTGGAATGCGTCACATTTTTTTCTGTAATTGGTAATATATTAGTAATATTCTGAAACTGAGCGAGCGAAGCCACTGATTTTAAGCTAGTAAAAACATAAAAGACGATTGTGAGGAAAAGGATATATATACAGTGATATATATATATAGTGACAGTTATGGCACTACAGCACCACTAAAGTGAGTGGGTGAAACCCTAACAACTGGAAAAATTACCTTGGTACATATTTACACTATTATACAGCATGAATTTGTTGTAACAGTGTTGTTTTTGATTGTTGAAATATAATTTTAACATTAATTTTGTAAATATAGGAAAACAAGACAACTATATTTGCAAATTTTATTGGCACCAGTAAACGTGGGTTTAGGTTTTGTGTCTTGTGAACAGTGAACCTTTTAATTTGTTATCTTGAATGAAATTTAAATATATTGGTATAACATGTCTGAAGATACATTTTTTATTTACAGGAAATTCAATTTCCCCTTTCCATTTTTCAGAAAGTATGGCACATAAATGAGACATTCATTAATTCATTCATTGAAATAGGTTTCATACCAAACATCAGAGTGATCATGGTTAACTGTTTTTGCCAACTTTTGGACAGTTTTTTTGACAGCTTGATCTACTAGGGCTCCCAGAAGCCAGATTTTTGCAAAACAGAGTACACAGCATTATTGATCCGTCTGGATAAATGTATGCTCATGACTTAGGCAAAAACTGCTATATTTAATTATTCTGCTTTAGTTTTCTATATTCTGATTAAAAACCTGAATAGTTCAACAAATATTAACAGTGTTGATTATGGGTCACTGTTAGCCTACATTATATCCCAACCTTCAACATGCTTCTTATTCTGCAAAAAAATATTCTGAGAAGTGGCGACTGGCAATGCAGTGCAACAGCGCAATTTCACTGAGTAGTTTGTAAAGTATAAACATGTTCTCGCTTCTCAATATGTTAATGTATAGTCTGTATGGCTACACTGCTTCTCCGCCTACCTAGCTACTGCTGCCTTGTGAGGACCTGCCAAGCAGGGGTTTGGTCGGGCTTGCAGTGTGCAGAAAGATGTCATGGTCTGTAGGAACGCCACATAGTTTGTGGTGAAACTCTCCCTCCCACCTCCTTGCGAAGCCAGCTGTATGCGCTGGCCAACATTTAAGGCCCATTCTATCAGTGAGAATCTATTACAAAATGCAATTTTGGCCTATTTGTGTACCATGTAATTCAGCTTTTTGAGGTAATATGTTATTAATGTTTAACTGTGTATAAAACCTATGAAAAGGGGGGGGGGGGGGGTTGAAACTGTATACCCAGTTGTGGTAAAATTGGTTTTCATGGTAACAAAGTAGGATTTAGTCAGGCCTACAGGAGAAAAGAACTTTAGTAACGAACATGATAACTAGATTCATTTCATAACAGAAAATTCCTGACCTATGTGTCAAAAGTGTAAATGTATTCACACCTGGGTTAGAGGCCTGTATGTTTTTAAAATATAGGTACGTTTTATACATGCGCATGGTAACTTAAACCAAACAAAATGCTCACGAAAGTGATTCCATTCCGGCAATAGATTTATTATGGTTAACATGACAGATGTCGGGGTTTCATATGGTACAAACCAGATAATATCAGGCACCTTAACCCGTAATCGACACACATGGGTCCTGGGGACCCGTGGAAATTTTAATTTCGCTCTACGTCAGTGAGGGTTTGTAGCACTGGCCCAGCCATCCAGGTAGTTTCCTAACCCTCAGTCGGCCTTGGACTGGTGTGGTGTTTATACCTTTGCAGGTGCTTGTTGACGCTATAGAGGTATGTTTGGGTCCTCAGGACCCATGTGTGTCAGTTAGGTAACTTTTACAACTACGTGTTCTGTACTAAGTTTTGCAATATGGATGGAGGTTCGGATGAAGATCAAGTTTTGGCAGCTGCAGACCGAACATTAAGTGATACTGATTACATTAGTGGTTCAGATAGTGACTATGAAGTAAGTGAACATGAATCTGGAACGGATGAAAGTGGAGATGAAGAGGACACTAATGGTGAGTCTGAAGGCTCAAATTATTTTTATGGGAAAAACAGAATGAAATGGTCAAAACATTCAGTTATACGAGGTAGAACACCACAGCACAACATCATACCAAGATGTCATTTACCAGGTATAAAAGGAGAAGCTAGCCAGATAGGAACACCAAGCCCAATAGCATTTTGGGAGCTTTTGTTTACATCTGAAATACTACAAGAAATTGTTCTTCGGACTAACGAAAGAATAATTTATGTAACTGAAGGTATCAACAAACTGTCGTATCACCATGAAACGGATGTGACTGAAATAAAGGCCCTATTAGGTTTGTGTTATCTGTGGGGTGCTTTCAAATCGAATGATGAAGATCTGTTGGCTGTATATGCTAAAGATGGGACTGTAAGGCCAATTTTTCGTGCAGTAATGCCATACAACAGAGTATTTTTTCTACTACGCTGCTTGCGTTTTGATGATTCAAAAACACGGGTTGAAAGACAGCAGTCAGATAAGCTTGCTCATATCTCATGGTTATTTGCGAAATTCATAGAGCAGTGTCAGCGCAATTATTCAGTAGGTCAGTACGTAACTATTGATGAGATGCTTGTTGGTTTTCGAGGAAGATGTTCGTTTCGCATGTACATACCCTCGAAACCCAGAAAGTATGGGATAAAAATATTTATCCTGACAGATGCCAAATTGCACTACTTGCTGAAGTGTACTGCGGCCGAACTGTAGGACAGCAATCTACATCAAAATCTAGCTTGTTAGTTCCATCAATGGTGGTATTGAGATTAGCAAAACCTATTCAAGGAAGCAATAGAAATATTACAGGTGATAATTGGTTCACGTCAATAGAACTTGTCAATGAGCTAAACAAAATGAACCTTACATACATAGGGACCATAAAAAAAAAATAAACGTGAACTACCTGCAGCATTTGTCAACTCTAAAGGAAGAGAAGTATCATCTTCTTTACATGGTTTCTCTGGAAGAATCACATTAGTTTCCTTTGTTCCTAAAAAAGGAAAAGTTGTGAATATGATTTCAACAATGCATCATACCAAAGACATTGACGAGTCAACAGGAAAACCAGTTGTTATAATGGACTACAACCAAACTAAGGGTGGAGTGGATGCACTTGATGAGAAATGTCACAATTATTCCACTGGGCGTCGCACTCGTCGATGGCCAATGGCTATTTTCTATGCATTGCTAGATATTGCAGGAGTGAATTCACATGTTTTATTCAGCGGCAACAGCCAGACACTTGAAGTGGACAGAAGACATTTCCTTGTTCAGTTGGGAAAAGAGCTTGCCAGTGAACATATGCATCGAAGACTGCAGGCACCAAAGCTGAGGAAGGACATCAAAGAAAGTATAGAAACCATTCTAGGAATCAAACAAGAAACAAGTCAACCTTCTACATCAGGAGAAAATGCTTTTGTCACCAAATCTAAGAGGAAAAGATGTTCTTCTTGCCCGCCCAAAAGAGACAGGAAGACCTTTCATGAATGTGTCAAATGTCATGTTCCTTTGTGTGTTCAGTGTGGGAAAATAGTTTGCTCTAAGTGCATTTAGCAAAATTTTTATAACTTTGTTTTGTGGTGATATGTTTGGTAATAATTTATGTGATCACAAGGAAAGCAGTATGGACTTCTGAACAGTTATGAAAGAGCCTTCAAAGAGCTGCAATTTTTTTTGTGCATTATCTTTTCGAAAAATTTGTGATACCTGAAGATAAAGACATATATTGACTATAAGACTATAATGTTGTGATACTGTAACATAATTAAAAAACCAAGATATAGTTCCACTTAAAAATAACAATTCAACAAAAAATTACAAATTCACTGATTTCAAAATTATTTTTTTGTAATGTTTGTTAAATGTATTTTAAAACACAGATTTTTGTAATTAAAGGTAATAAGTGTTAGAATTCAAACGTCTTTCTCAATTTCTTAAACAAGCAACATACTTAACAGAAACCTAGAAGAAAAAAAATTGGGTCCCTGGGACCCATGCGTGTCATAAATGTAATTTTTTTTATGTGTGTTGATTACGGGTTAACAAGAATATTAGCCTTTCTCTGCAATTGAAAGCTTAAAGAAGGTTAAGTATTTAACGAGTGTAACTTTTAGAAATAAACATGCAGAGATGCAATAGGTCCGAGTTACGCCTGTTTGGATTTAGTACATAATTATTTGCCGAGAAAATTACTTACAAGTGTTTTATAAGGCAATATCAAAGTAATTGACCAATCTAGTTTAGAAAATAATATAAAGTAACATCCTTTGTGAATAAAGTATTGCTTCTCTGCATCTTTGTTTACAAACTAATCGTTAATTTTCTGTATGGCGGGAAAAACAAGCACGTGACAGCTAAAAGAAGGGGCTCCTAATGAGCATGCGCCGCACGCTCGTTAGTTCAGGTTTTGCCACGACACACATGGTATAGTGATGGGTCGTTCGTTAACGATTCGTTCAAAAAGAACGAATCTTTGAGAGAACGAAATCTTGCGATTCGTTCGCGATGTAAAGAACCGGCTCTTTGAGAGCCGGTACCTTGAAAGATTCGGTAGAACGAAAATGCGGAGAGAACGAGAGAACCAACCGGCTCTTTGAGAGCCGGTACCTTGAAAGATTCGGAAGAACGAAAACGCGGAGAGAACGAGAGAACGAGATGAGAGAACCGGCCACGCGCCCGGTCTGATTCGTTCGTGAAATGATTCATGACGTCAGGAGTCTGAAGAATTAGTAATCACAGCGTGAGCATGTTCATAAGAGCAAACGATAACTGATCAAATAAAATAGGGTAACATGAAAAGTATCTATACCTGAAAATGTCAACTATTAAGTAGTGGTTTAAAATTGCGTTTTCACATTCACATACACAAATTTGGGGAAAAAAAAAAAACATGAATTAAAAATAACAGGGAAAGTAACTACAAATGTTCACACTTACCATTTAGGTGTTAATTAATGTACCTACTTCATTTTTCTCTCTTCATACTGAATCGCAGTAGTAGTATTCAATTTTTGTCTTTTTTTCTCTAAATGTGTTGGTCTACATGTAAACACTTTACTCTCTCTAGAGTGTAAATAGCCTGTATATTAATATTTGTAACTTAAAAAGTAATACAATATAAATAATCTTGTTTCATATACGCAACTGTGATTCACTGGCTACGAAAAGCAATGTTCAAGTACTAGCTATAATAGTGCGATTACAAATTAAAGTTAAGAAAGATCACTTTCGTACCTAACATTCTTAGATTTAATGCTCCCGTATTATATAGAATCACTGCATGAAGCATTTGCAGCGATCAACAGTCAATAATTTTATAACAGTCAGTATACAACTAGACGTTTGAAATTTCATTTACCCATGCAGAGTAGATAAAGATAACCACCCACGCGATCCAGCCTCCTTTCGTTATCGGGTCACGCGATAACGAGGGGAGGCTGGAAGCAAACACGTAGCCAATACTCTAAAGGATGAACGAGTTACGTCACCTGATAAAAGAGCCAGATCCTATTCACAGAAAAGAACGAAATGACCGAGATGAACGAATCGTTCTGAACGAATCTTTCACGGAACTGATCCGAAAGTACCGGTTCGGTCAAAAGAACCGTTCTGCCCATCACTAACATGGTATCGCTGCGGTCGCTCCATAGAAGTCTGCTTATTGCGACACGCTTTTAACATGGAAGTTACCACTCTTTCCGTAGGAGTAATGCTCGTTGGCTTACACTAACTACCTGCTGAGAAATGTCCTTCCCCTCCCTCCCAGAACACAAGCCAGGCAACCCCGCTCTCCCCCCCCCCCCCCCCAAACTGTTTGCAGATAGCACACGTCAACGCTCAGTCTTTGCCAGGGGGGTAGGGATGGGGAATATTTACTGTCACGGTGACTTTGTCACAGCGACTGCAATGTCACGTGTCACGGTGGTGACTTTAGGTATAAGTAACAGGGCCAATGTCACGTCTCTTCGCGCTTGTCGCTGCGATGCGTGTCACGGGTCACGTGTCGCTACGAGTGTGTCACCGCGGTGCGAGTCACTGCGGCGTGGGTCGCAGGTCGCTAAGAGTAACGGCGCGGTTGGCATGTCACGGGTCACGTGTCGCTGCAGAGCGTGTCACTGGTGCAAGTCGCTGCGGGCGTGTCACTGCGGTGCGAGTCGCAGGTCCCTAATAGTAACGGCGCCAGGAAATTAATGGTGACTTGCCGCAGCAGCGATACGTGACACACGAGTTCTTTCTCGGCAAGGTATGCGACACTGGTGTGTCCAGTTACTCTGTTCAAAATCATTTGTGAATCTGAACTAAATGTTATTGTCCAAATTGAAAAAAAAAGCCAAACAAACACTGTTAATTCGGTGAAGTAGGATATTGCCCAGTTTTCGTGGTTTGAGTATTATTAAAAAATGTGATGATTAATGTTATATTTTAATAAAAATATTTTATTTAAAAATATTTATAAATAATTTAGAAGATATTTATTTAATTTGTAAAAATGCATAGTTAATAATTCCAATAAACTATGAACTAATTTGGTTTATCAATGATTACATGTTGTATATCACATATATAAAAATATACAATTATTAGGAGATTATGTTACACTATATTTATTAATAAAAATCTCCGGTTTTACATTTTAGCAACAAGGTCACTAACAGTGACAATGTCACGGTGACTTGACCCTGTGACTTTCATGTCACTGGTCACGGCATGTCACAGGAACAAAATTTGTCACTGCTCCCATCACTAGAGGGGGGGGGGGACACTTCATAGGGTATAGAGGGGGGGCCGCTCCGGTTGCTCGCGCGCCATTGGTTGGTAGTGTACGACGTCACTGTGGGGACAGCTGGTCGGGTGGAAGTAATGCCGCGCAGCGACGGTAATCGCCGGAGCTGAAGTGCGATTCAGTTATTGCTCCAAACTACATAAACATTTTACTTTCAGAAGTAGATACAGTAGCAAAAACAATGATTCGCAACACATGTAGATAGTTTGTAGATAATATTTATCGAGAAATTCTTCTGTGTTGATAAATGTTTTACTCCAATTTTTGAATGTAAATTTGCAGTTTTTTTTACTTGTAAAAAGAAAAAAATTCGTTAATTTAAACGTTAAATTAACTCTTAGTTAAATTAAAGCTTAAATATATCTCAATGTATTATCACTGTAAAAGAAAAAAAATAATCGAAAACTGTTTTATTTATGCATGCATACTAGCTGCTAATATAATGTGACGTCCCTCGGCTTGAGGCCCCCGGTTCCCTGCTTGCGTGAATGTCCAGTTATGCCCGTACTGCTCTGCGGAGAGTGGGTCCAGGCCAACGTGGCTGGGACCGGGAACTGCGGGACCTGGAGGGAGGAGTTAGGTGGAGAGGAAAATGGGTAAACTGTTCCAATAACGATTCGGTGTTGACGGTTTTCACGAGCCCCTTTTATTAACGATTTATTACCCTGCCGCAGCCTGGCGGAACCGCCGCGGAACAAGCTCCCTTCCCACGACGACCCAGACTCCCGTAACACCGTACGGTCCGTTATGACGTCCTGGCACAGATTGAGAGTGCTTATACGTAATACTAATCCCGTTTAAGGTTACACCGTGAAGAAGCGCTGTGCGCGCGCGCCCTGTTACGAAACGTTCCGTAAGACGATAGAAGTTCTGAGTCCCGCAACTGCACGTCCACAGTCTAGAATACTCTGCTGGTAACGTCACTCGACGACTCGTAAATTCAGTAACGCGGCGAATGACTCGCGGGGGCAGCTTGACTGCCGTATCAACTCGAGAACTGAAAACGAAAGGTTGGCCACGAGCTCCGGGTACGCGCCTCGCGAGCAGCGCGGAGCGGCGTACTCGACCGTCCTCGTTCGAGCCCTGAACACGACTGACTCTCCCCGCCCCAGTGTTGCCAGATTGTAAATGTCAATGTCTCGTACCAAGGAGCGAAAATTCTCGTATGACACACAAAAAATCTCGTACACAATGGTATTGTAAAAGCAAAAGTTTAAATGTGTTTCTACAATATTTTTATATTTGAGTTACGAGCCTAACAAATCTAAACTAAACTATTTTCACAATCCTATGATTACATATGTAAAACATTATTAACAACAATTTTCACAACAATACAATTATTCCTGCCATTCACTCTTTTTGAATTATTTTTTTCGTAAAAAATATCCAGTTTTTTTTTATTTTAGTTAATTTAACATACAAAAATTCTCTACATTGTGAGTTAGGGGTTGTGCATTTAACATTATTCTGACTCTGGGTCATCATTTCCTCTGCTAGACAAATAGAGGTTGGCACAAGTCAACGCTGTCGGGCAGGAACTTCACTTAATGGTATTAAGTTACAAAAGAAATGTTATACACTTGTTTTGACAAAACGATACAATAAAACTAATATATCTTACTAACTACTAAGTGATCTTCAAAATTCTCGTACAAAAGCGTACGAGATCCAACTTTACCTCGTACAACGTACACATGTTCTAAATTCTCGTACAAATACGATAATTCTCGTACATCTGGCAACACTGCCCCGCCCGCCCACGGGCCGATGCCTGCGGGCTGCGGGGAGGGGAGGGGAAATCGGCCGGCGTGGGAGAGGTCCCGTCCCGCGGCGCGCCAGGCTGCAATTACACACTAGCATACTTGAGGAAACACAGAATATTCACAGCTAATCGAAACATTAATCACAACAAGTTTACAGAATTAATACATTATAATACAATATTTACATACTCGTTGAGGCCCGTGACCATTTGGAAAATATACAAAAACATAGAATCATCTCTTGCACAAATAGGCTCATTAGCCCGCCAGGGCGCACGCGGGTGCGTCCCTGGCCGTCGCACTTCACTGGGGAAACAAGGGAGGACGTTGACGAGGCATAACGGCCTGAAGGAGCCGAGGAGACACTTGGGTCGACGTCAAATGCTAATATAAATTATTAGGCAATGTTCCCTCATGCATTTTAACTGTCAAATCTACGCAGGGCCGCAAATAGTGTCTCTGGCACCCGGGGCATGAATGGATTCATGCGCCTCCCCCCTCTTTTTTGCACATACCACGCCAATAAAGCGGGGGCTCCGGGGGCCAGAGTTTCTAAAGTTCTGTTATTCGTAAAAATGTATATAATTAACTAAATTTAAGTGGCTCTAAATTCACATAATAAAACATAATGATTAATTTAATATCTATATATGTTTTAGTAATGACATTTAATAAGTTTGTTTAAATAAGTTTGAATATTAGAGTCAAGCTGGAGACTGTCTGTTTCTTGATAACTACTCCAGTGATGTATGATAATTTTAATTTGGGGCGGTTGCGTTACGTCACACATTTCACTACTGAATTTAAGCTGAAGGCCGCAAGGGTTGCACTCACAGCTGTTTTAGTAGAAAGCTACACGTGAGTGACCCGGGCACTCCTACGTCGCACTCTATTAATTAGGGGCTTTTGTTTGTTTCTGATTACTTTATTATTGTGTGGGGAATTTTGTAGGCACGGGGAGTGCGTTGCATGTGTAATTAAAATGGTTCGCTATTCTCTACTTTGGGCTGCGGTCCGCTCACTTGACTCAGGTGGGCCATGGCTAGGGGTGCTTTCCGTTAGCGGAGCCGAGTTCTGGCGGGTGCAGGTCGGGCTTTGGGGTGGCCTTCGGCCGTACGATGTCAGAGTTACATTCTTCTTAATTTAATGTTTGTACACCTTCTTCTAAATGCATTAACAGTCGTGTAACAGTATGGTCCAGTAAATGTTGTAAGTTAATTGCAGCACAATTCTCAGTAATGAAATATGATTCCTTCTCTGGGTAACAATCTACTTTTGCTTTCTGAAGAAGAGTAGCGTAAGTTAGTACTTCAGACTCTGTAGTATGTCTTAAATGTTCTGTTCTTCTTCTTTTGCTTCTATCACTCAAATCTTGAAATCTCTTCATTGGCCTCCCTGGTCGCTTTATTTCTTTAGGAACTTATAACATCTCATTGAGCCAATCACAATTTTTTTTTACAAATATATCCTTTTTTCTTATATGTTACGGTCCACCTTCGTTTATATTCTGATTTAAAATGTGAAAATTTATGCTTTACATAGGTAATTTATTTGTTCCTCAGAATAATTGTCGTTATGTAATAAGTAATTTTCTAAAAATTCTAATTGTTCCATAATATTGGTTAACTTTTGCTGTTGCATCATGTTAAACAACTTTCTTCGAGTCACTGCATTGATGCCCGAAGGCCCTAAAACCAAAATTTGAAAGAAATCATTAAGAAAATAAACACATGTAAAAAAATTAATAATCTGCACACACACACACACACATGACTGTATATAATGCAAAACCGCGCGAATCCGCGGGTAATCTTTACGTAATTGTAAAGTAGAAGGCTTAACCTTTTCATTGCATCAACAATTATGACCCGGAAACCCCGGGAAGTAGACTAATATACTTAACATAAATTTAAAATTCATTTCGAAAATAACGAAAAAAAACAAAACTATGTAAAATGCTCTATCTCTGCTAAAACAGTTAACATCTGTACGAAAATACACGTCTTTTATACACAATTACCTGCTTCATCCGGCTCCATTAGTTTTCACTTCACTCTCTAACCCGCATACACACAAGTAACTATACTGAAAGAAGCCTCCACGGGAGAGTCAAGAACGGACACGTCCACTTCATGAGAACAAGTTCCAACTGATCTCACGACCTTAAGGTTGCGCCGAGCGATAAGATGGATACAATTTCTTAATCCTCGAGTCTTCAGCTTTCATATAAGGTATTACTTATCTGTGTAGAGTCAAATTTGTAAAATCCACTTTTGGCCGCCTAAATCGGCCAAATATCCCACTGTGCAGTGTCCTGTAATTCTTTCCTTGCATGAAGCAAACTGCTCTTCGAAACACTCGTAAATTCCGCAGTTAAACTCGCGATATCGTTCACACGACAATCCGGGCATTTGTCTGAAAATGTTTTAAAAACATTCAACACAATAGTTTTCTGTGCACTTTTCAAAGGCTTTCCCGTTCTGTGCTTTACAAAACTCGGTCTGGCGTCAGCCATAACAAACCGTGCACGCGCGAATCCGAAATACAACTGTTGCGCCGAGCATCAACTGTACACTGTACATACGGCATCTGCTAACATATGCCGTCACCCGACCTATGTGAAAGGCCCGGGGGGTACCTGACGGGCGCTTCGGGCGTCGCGATGCTCTTGTTGTCCAGAGGGGCGCCAGGCTAGCGGGCTGCTAGGCCGTTGGTGTTGGGTCGTGGGTACTCTGCCCCCGCGTGCCCCGCCAGGTACACGGCTTGAATCTACCCTGAATGGCTCTCCCTTGACTGTGAAGGCCGCTCGGCCGTGTGGAGGACGGGAGACTCCGGAAAATTAGTATACACGAGTTGGTGAGAATTACCTTTAATCTAGTCCCGCTACAAAACACTCTCACCAATACTTGGCGACGTCTAGCCGTTACACAATTAACACAGAAAAAACATAACACTACGCGACACTAATGGTTACCGCGGCAGTCTCGCGGGATGCGGGTCGATGCTCGCTGGAGACGGCCAGCGCCGAACATTAACGGGTGCAGGGGGGGCTCTATGAGCGGGCTCCTAAATTCGGCGAAACACTTACGTGTGTGCAGCCGGCAGGCATATGCACGGCGCCCTTAAGTAAAACACTTTCGCTGGAGTCGGTCAGTACCGTACGTTCTGTGCTACGATACGTATCGCGGTATCACACTGAAGACGGTCGGGATAGGCCCGGCTCCGCAAAATACGCGCCGAGTCGACGTGGGCAGCGGTGAATTAACAAAAGGTTTTAAATTTAAAGGTTTAGTACAGAATAAAAATTAATCAATGAAAGAAACTTGGATGCTGCCCACGGACACACGTCTGTTCCCGGCGCGGAGTGGTTCGAGACTGCCGGACATGGCCGCCTCGCAAGGAAGTGAAACTTTCTCTTCTTTGTGAGTCGGCGTCAAAAAACTTATATTAACTTAATTTGCTCTATTATAAGCTAAAAACACGTTCCAGGTGCTCAATTAAAAGGTAGCACCTGGTAATTGTGTGCTTAAGGCTTAACAACTGTTTTATAGTAGTATTTAATTATTTGAATTGTGGCATCAAGTTGGCGACTGTAAATTTATCAACATATTGTCTCACTGTGAGCTGTTTTAGTTGGATTTCTTCTAATCTGACACGATCATAGTCACGGGCATTTTAATTAAGGCCAGTGGCCGCGGTGACTGTTAATGAGGTTTGTTGTCTATTGGGGTCACGCCCGGGGCGCTCGCCTGACTCAATCCGGCTGGGCAAGGGGCGCGCTCCGAAAACGGGATACGGTACTGGTGGTGCGGAGCACGGGCTTAAAGGCCATGGTCGGTACGACGTCACATAATTGAAAGTAAATACTTAATGACACATTAAACTGTATTGGATATTAATGGTGAAACGCTATAATGCTATATTACAACAATTGTTATAAAAAAGGCAGTGTAAAAATACTTACAAACGGTACGTAACCAAGGGACTATATTTCTTGCGTACAAATAATGTGCGCAGTGGCCGGCAACCAATGAAAATGTTTGTTTACAAGAGGCTTTGTGTAATCCAAAACTCAAGTAAGAGTGAACGGAGAATAGGTACTATTAAGCAAAAAAAAAAAAAGTAAAGTTATCCATAATAACAAAACCTATTCATGGAAAGGACATTTATTTAAAAAGTAGACTTTGCGAAAGGAAGCTAAATAATTTAAATTAATGAGTTATGCAATAAAACCATTTTATTCAACGTAAAAAAAAAAAAAGAAACCCGTAACAAGAATGTGATTTGTACCTAACTATACGCATAACGATTGTGCGGGTTAACTCCGTTCCTGACAGAGCGCGCGCGTGCATGCAGTCTGCGAGCTATCGATATCAATCTTAGACTACGTGCGTGCTCTCTATACAGTAATACAGGAATCAACACAATGAAACTGGCGCTGCTTACGTTTTTATAAGCGGTATAAAGCGACTCCCGAGACATTAAAGATGAAGTTTTTAACTTTTAAAAACGTCTTTAAAACAAGATTTACACATCAGATTACTTTGTAATAGGATTAATTAAGTTATTAAGCAGTTTTATCAGAACGAACGTCGTAAACTGCGTAAAGCAATAGGCGCATTGTAAACAACGGGAATTCATTGCATTACATCAAATGAGGTTAAAACGGGACACAAATAAAATGGTTGAAATAATGTGAAAACGTAAATAACGGTAACGTAAATAAGGGGTTTCGATGTATAACTTTTTGTAAGTGGAAGATGTATTCGTCAATTTACATTTCTTTTAAAAATGGGGGAGGGGGATGTCTTATATTTGTGTACCCGGGCCAGATTCTGCAAGTCGAATTATTGTAAAATGGATTCGATTCGAATTTACAAATCGAATATCAAAAAATTTGAACTCAAATTCGGAAATTTCGAATATTCACAGAACCCTAGTCACTAGCAGTCCCGCAGCTGCCGGCCTGCCCGTTATCTGTCCGCCGCATCAGGTCACAGCAGCAAGTGTCGCGTCTTAAAATAAACTCATAGATCGAACATGTTGTTAACACTATTACAATGACCCTTCCATAATTGTTCCATTATATTTATACTCGGTCTAATACTGATATGGCTGCCATTATTATAAATATTATTCCCCCCCCCCCCCCCACAAACCGTAATAAAGTAAGTTAACACGTGAAAAACAAAGATTCCATTCATATGATAAGCACAAAAATTATTATGTACATAAAAAACCATTTTACATCACTGATGATTGTGAGTACCTTGCAAGAAATACACAAAAAAAAACAAGTATATGTGGAAACAATAAAATATCTCGCTACTCACCAAACATTGCAACCGTTGCATATTTGGTTTGCTCATTGATCGTCCGTAGTTTCCGATGTCGGATTATATCTTTACTCTTGGGAAAAAAAATTAAAATTTAAAAAAAATTCATTCAGCATTAGGTTTTTGAGAGATTGCTTTAAAACAAGTGTAACTTAAAAATAATGTTTATTTGATATGCATCATATAAATAAAAATTTGGTCTTCTTGATAAAAACGAGACCGAATAAAATATTCCAAATGTCACTTTAGAATTCAGCTATATTACTGAATCGTAGCTAACATCATACTTTTTCAAAGAATCTAGCACAGCTCTGGAACAATGGATAGAATTAGCAGCTTCTAGGAAATGAACACCAGCAAGAAAAACTTTCTGAGACGCATTTGGTTCCATGAGGCGGAAAAGTACAACAAAGACGCACTTCCCTCTCTTGTTTGTTGTCTCATCAGCCAAAACCGCTAGATATTTTCCAGCAATTTCAGCTTTAATGGTGGAAAATCTTTCCTCAGCTGCTATTGGTACGTAGTTTTCTCTCAATGTTCTGACTGTTGGCAAATCTCCAGCCCCTGAAAAATAATCCCTACTATTATTGAAAGAGATAAAAAATCATGCTAGTGTTTGTTGGCTTGTAACAATTTGTAAATGTCAAACTCAATTTGCAATAATTAGTAAATACATACGGTCTGATCTGTAGAGGCTGTAGAAGAATTTTCGACAAAAAACATATTTACAACTAACTTCAACAAATTCATGCATCCAGTCTCTGATGCTGGGTTCCTGTAGTTTATCAAGAGAAATATTTGCCTTCATAAATGCTGTTGTAGTCTTGAGTGCAAAATTACCCGCTGCATCTTTTCCTTATGTTGACAACCTGGAAACTGCTACCAATCGTTTGCTGAAGGTTGACCTTTTTTGCATTTGAAATTCTTTTATTATTGATATGCTTGTCACTTTTTATATGTTTTTCTATAGTGTCTCTTCTTTCCCAACTCACACATGCATTACAGAACTAACAAAACAAAATCTTTCAGTCACTGGAATGAAAGCTTTCAGCAGAGAACTCATTTGCTTAAGTCAAGGCAGACTGTACAACTTTCGGCATTTCTGCCGATTTCTACCATACACAAAATCGCAATCACAACTAGCATCCATAGGGATCAGTAAACTGTAACTAGCGCTGATTAGTTAACAGGTTATTCACATTTGCACTTTGCAGCGAAACATTACAAAGGCAGCACGTTTGAAAATAATATTTACAAAAATTTTACCATGAATTTCATTTTTCCATTAGATAAACTTTTTTTTCCCCTCCAATTTTAAGACTAGGTCCCAAAACTTAATTTCCCGAATGATACGAAGTTGAAATCCAATTGTAAGTTAGAATATTACAGTTTAATTATTTAACAGAAAAAAAAATTTGCCATGTGTTAATTCCGTTTCAAACACAATTTCAATCTTCATAAAATTATCTGTTTTGTTGCTGTATGAGAATGAAAATCCAGCCAGGCTCATCTGGCATCAACATCATAAATGTTTGGTTACGTTGATGCCTGTATAGAGATCGTGAACGTAGCGTGATATTGATAGTTCTCTTTGCATGCACAGTGCGCTCTCTGTCTCCAGCCAAGTAAACAACATTTGAAAGCCCAGAATGCACTCTTTTGTAGTTAGTATGTACCATAGAGTTATGTACTACGACGCCGATTGGGCACGGTACGTTTATGTTAGTAAGTTACGTTTCACACTCGGGTGAAGGTTTTCATTTTCAATTCAATTAATATGAAGTATGTTTTTGTTGAATGCCTCATTAATTTTAATTGTTTGACGTGCTTTTGAATTCTGTGATTATTAAATAAACGTAATTTCTGTGCAGCAGTTCTGTTATGAAAAAAAATAACCTCAACAGAAATGCTTTTCGAACTTCAAATTTCGTGTATAGATTCCAAAGTTGTTAACATTTCGCGAAAACCCATCAAAACGATAAAATTCGCATTTCTGCGACGAAAATTCGCGATCGCGAAAAGTTCATGTCTCTATACATCAGGATTTGTAACACAGCAAGCAAATTTTAAAAGAAAAGTACATGGATATGTTGAATTTTTTTTCTACTACAGTCTTCATAGAATCAATGTGGTTCCAATATAACACACTACTCTTTACCATGGGTTTATCAATAAATAATAAGGCTTTTATCTTCATACCTTAGGTTTTTCAGTTATTAAAGTACTGAACAGTTTTGTTTTTATATGTAACAGATGCTAAAAAATAATGCCAATACATAAGTACATATGTTACAAGTGGTTTTATGCAACTTTCTTTAAAAGTAACATAACTTTTAAAATGCCTTAATACATACTGTCACAATTCAATTATGTACAAAAATATTTGCTTAGTAGTAGATGATGGGAAAAAAAATAATAAGTACTGAGTTAAAATTTATTCATATTTTGGCAATTTTGCAATTTAGGCCTCAAAATAATTTTTCATAATGAGAAGACACTATTGGTTATTTAAAAAATGCAAATATTACAAATTCCAAACTATCAAAAATGATTATATTTTGGATGATGAAAATCATGAAACTGAATGATCTAGAGAGCAGCAACTGTCTTTATCCCTATTTACACTTTCCTACAATACACACATTTTTCTTGTGATGTAGCAGACATAACGAAGAGAAGTACTCATTTGAACACAAGATAGTCTTTCCCATTAAGGCTGCGCGAGCCAGCTCGGACAGCAACAACTTGCACAGCGCACAGCGCACACCTCTATGCCTATTCTTGCTAGGCACCAAATTGGCATGCACACCTTGTGGTATGTGGGTGTGTGAAGCTTTGGAAATTTGAAGTTGAAATAAAACATAATTTTCTTTGATTTTTTTTTTGGAAAGTTAAAAAAAAACTTTGAAGAACCAAAGATTCTAACTCCAAGCAGAATATGTTAAAAGCTGGATTTAATGCGGTTGTTTGTGGCTACAAATAACAACTACAGTGTCATGCTGAAGTTTCACCGGAAGAGAACCAGTCAACCCGTAGAAAATTGATTAGATATGTCAGTATGTATTTTTGGTGTATAACACACACTGACTGACCAAGTATACCAGACCTTAATGCCCCTGTGTGACAACCATCACCAGTGATACTAAAAAAAATGGGTAGTTGCAAGGAGGCAAAAAAAAATGTGGTTGCCATGCTGAACTAGCTTGTGACCTCTTTTATAGTAGGTTAGGTTTATATAAGGGTAATAGGTGTGTTGATATTTTATAATAATCATATAATACTCTAAATAAGAATATTATACACTCTAAGTTATTTTACTCCTTAGTATGACCACTCTGTTAAGTGTAGACTCTTTGATTAGTTTGAATAGTTTCTGGGCGCCACTCTTATGTAATGCATAAGAGAAAAAAAATAAAATAACATAACACTTCCGATCTAGGATTGATATGAGAGTGATCACATGTAGTTTAGGGTTACTAAACAAAAACATATACACTGTGAAATAATAACAGAATAACATAAAATTAAATAGATAATTTTTAATCAGACAAAAATATAGATACTTATTGGTTTGACCAGTGGTATACTCTTATGTCTTTAACCAAACAGGAGATATGTTGCACACATGAGAAAATACTACAAAAGTTCATAAATCCAAATTATCGTCTCTGTTGCTCTCATTCTAGATCAAATTTAGTGTGTAAAAATACAGTTTATTATTCGTCGTCATTTAATTTAAATTAGAGTACCTCGGCTGAATTCATTATATATGCATGGTAGAACATCATGAGAACTTCGTCTCATTTCACCTCTGGATAAGAACTAAGAAAGTGTAGATCAGAATAGTAATTGGCTTATAAATTGTTTATCTTGGTAGGATTTTACTCAGTTCCACACAAAAGTCAAAATTTATATAAGTGTTGGCAGGATCAAATACGTTTATGCAGAAATAAGGTCCGTTCAAAATAAACTTATGAGTCAAATTTTACTCACGTTAATTTCACTCCTAATTACACACCATATAGGATGTGCCCTATATAAATTACACGTAATTATGTTTGTACTGCGATTTAAAACATCCCTTCAACTGGATGATCTGATTAGCTCGAAGTATTATCAGATCTTTAATGGGATTGATACCCAGGCTGTCTAGCCGACGCCGTCATTATTCCAAACTTTTTCTTAACTCTAACAATCACGCTTAACTTAAGCAACCTCGGCCTCTCATTGGCCGAGACACAAAGATCGTTGACTTAATTAATACATCAAAACAAAATACAGACATTCAACAACACATCTGAAAACACTAAAATGTCTCAAATTTAAAATGTGAATTTTGAACAATGAAAATTCTTTTATGTAAATTACGTGCAAAAAGTTCAATTTGCCGTTAACGTCAATTGTTTCCTAGAGGGGTCTTGCTAATTGAGGCCTCAAAGTCACTTGGGCTGCAGCTTTCAAATTTTTGAACAAGGCACAGTATGTTTTTCAGTTGAGAACTCGCTGCTCGAGTTAAATAAAAAAAGATCGTTGCCAGGCAACAACTCGCGCGACACCACAAAAAGGACGAAAAGAAAGAGAGAGAAAAAAACTTTGGCGCGAGAAAGGACACCTGTCCCGCACCCCTCTTCCCGACTCGTGGACGATTACACTCAGTTCGCGGCAATCCGTCACAGAGTTCAGACCTGCGCCCGTCTTCGGTGCATTTTCGCGGGAGAACTTGTTATCCTGCTGAAGTTCTGGTAGTCGTCAGTCCTGGAACTAAGTGGGATGCAGTGGCACTCGGAAGACAATACTCACGGTATTTATACGTCGCAATCACAAGGGAAATGTGATGAAATGTACATGTTGCATAACAATGGGACTTTATCCAGGTCATCACTGTAGCACTGGATAAGCCTCCATCCGCGGCGCTGACAGCATCCTGTGGAAGGCGAACCCGGGACCAAACATCCCCGGGAGGCGACTCTCCTGCCCTTGGACAGCCCTGCAGACCCAGTCGGTGCAGGACGTCAGCTGACGTCATCGGTGCGCGACAGCGGCGGAGCAGACGGGATCACATTCACCTGCTCCTGATGGGGCGGTCGTCTAGGAGCGACGAATCCTGCCGCCCTGGTCCTGGACCAGTGCGTGACGCGGAGGAACACCGCGGCGCCAGCACCATTGCGGCACACGTCATTGTTAGGTACACTTCCGAAGGAATTCGCGTCTATGTTCACTCCTATTGCTGAGTGTAATCACTGCACTCTCGTAACTTAAATATCTCGTTTCTTAAACAAAGTTTATCACTTAAAACATGTGTGACTGTGCACTTGTAAGCACGAGTGTCTGCAGGCCTATCAACTTCAGTTCTTAACGTTAATATACCACTAGTCAACCAACTATATTAAAAATCTTAATATACTGTAACAATAAATCTTTAATTATTTAAATAGCTCTCAGCTTTTAAATTAATAACATCAATAATGAATCAACTTAACAAACAATATGCTCATAAAGCATTAATAACATATTCACAAAAAATTCCCCTTGTTTTTCTTTACAACTTTGCATCAATTAACTAGTAGATTAATACACTTCATATTGTTAGAGTGTGATCTTACATTTGTTCAAATAGCAGCCTAAGGCATAGTGCTGCCAATGTGTTTCATAATTCATTTAACATATCAACTTCATGCATTTTGTGCATCTACATATCTTCAACAATTCACAATATTTTACAATTCACAATATCATCTCATAACATTTACATTACATCTATTTACATTGTCCTAGGCTATTAAGATTGCCTAATCTTTATTAACATTTGATTGCATTAATTAGGGCCATGCAATTTTCGCGATCGCGAAAAAACGACGAAAAACGCGAAATATTCATTAAATCTGATTTTCCCACGAAATTCGCCTTTTTTTGACAATTCACGATAAAACAGGCGAAAAACGCAAGCAATATTTATTAACTCCTTTGTTCAACACAACATAGACAGTGCCAACTTGTACCACCTTGCTATGAAAATAATATGCAATACGTTTTATAACTGTAAACACGGCAAGAAATTTCAACAATCCTTAAAAATCTGACGTGAGTAGAGTATTAAACTTGTATTCTCATTAATTCATGCTGTAAGGGATGTGGATTGGAATCCAAACTGTATTTTTTTTCCCCGTAGCAACGTTACCAATTTATAATATATTTTTTCTAACCTCAGATAACTTGTCGTATATATAAAGCTGTCGGTAAAAAATTAAATAGAACGATCCGTCGAAACGATCGTGGTAATATATTTTATTAACGAAGTCACGCGCCATCTTCTTTGTTGATACTGCCTTTACTTACTCTATGGATACTGCAAATTTGACCAAAGAGTGACAGACTCTTTCTATGCATAGATGTGTCTATCCAGATGTAGAAAGCCGCTCACCCGAACAGTTCCGACGTTTTCCAATCGCAAGTAAAAAGGCACCATAATTAAAGGATTAAAATATTCTTTTTTTACGGTCATTAAGTATTTTAAATAACGCCAACCTAACCTAAGATAACGTTTAACTTCGGAAGATTTCAGGTTGTGCTTGTGGTTTCTATTTGAACTGTAAGTTATCCATCCAATACAGCACAATGTTTTTAAAAGACAATATCGCCACTATTTCAAAATGGCGCCGTTCTGAAAATGTTCAGTATTTACAATGAATGCAACACATTAGGTCCTGAAACTAAAAAAAATTTTTTCTTGTAAGTAATTAATTGTTGGTTAGTTCAACATGCCAAAAAGTGTAAAGGAATTTAAAAGTGATGGCTTTATTATTTTTGATGAAGGAAGTAAAATTATGATGTGCAAGTATTGCACAAGTATTGTATATAGTGTGGAGTGGCTGCAAAAAGACTTGATTCCTGTAACTGCAGTCTGATAATTCAGGCCAACCATTTCATGCATACAACATTGTTGTACATTTTAAATAAATTATCAATATAAATATACCTATATATGTATATATTTTTAAAATTTATTGCAAGGTATATGCATTAGTGGCTTGCATATAAATGCATTATATATTATATGCTAAGTTAATTAGTTTTAAGGTAAATATTTACTTGGGCGGTATTTCCGAAAAAAAAAGTTAAAAATCCGAAAATACCTTTATTTTATGCTCTTCAACTTCCTCTTTTCATTAAAAGTGGCGGAGGTAAGAAATTCCAAATACTTTAGGAGATATCGAATTTTTAAATTTCATCATATGTAGTTCAGCGGAATTTGCAAAAAAAAAATGTTAAAAATCCGAAAATACCTTTATCATATGCTCTTCAACTTCCTCTTTTCATTAAAAGCGGCGGAGATAAGAAATTCCAAATACTTTAGGAGATATCGAATTTTTTAATTTTGCAATACAAGACCTGTGGAACCATTCGAGCGGCGCCATTTTTGTTATTTTGCCGTGTGTTCGTGAATACGTGAATCGTGAATGCGTAATTAATAAAATGGTTGATTAGGTCAGGTCAGTTACATTATTAATACTTTCAAACTAAGCCGACATTAAAAATTATTTTGTGAATTAATTTTAATGGCTGTTTAGTTTTAAAATATTTATAATGTAACTGACCTGACCAAACAAACCCGGACAGAGGGTGAACAGTAAACTAAAATGGTCGATTAGGTCAGGTCAGTTACATTATAAATACTTTCAAACTAAGGTGATATTAAAAATAATGTGAATTAATTTTAATTATTCTTTAGTTTTAAATTATTTATAATGTAAATGACCTTACCTAACAAACCCGTAACAAAGGATATACAGTAACAACTCACGTAAATTTTTTTGTTACTTATTACTTGCGCAACAATATCAAAATAACAAATAAAACTTTAAAATTAGACACGTTAAAAACTCACCTAAGTTGGAAACGGTAATTAAACACCGTTTTAAACAATAATTGAACTAAATAATCACGTATTAGTTCATTTGAATTCTGGCCTATCACGAACAATCACGTGACATCATTATCCAATAAAAAAATAGATACTCGTACGTAAACAAGAAACAATGGTGCACGCACGCCCCAGGAATGCGCTGGTTTTGTGCTGAAATTTAAAAATTCGATATCTCCTAAAGTATTTGGA
Organism: Bacillus rossius redtenbacheri; assembly: GCF_032445375.1. Taxonomy (NCBI): domain Eukaryota; kingdom Metazoa; phylum Arthropoda; class Insecta; order Phasmatodea; family Bacillidae; genus Bacillus; species Bacillus rossius. The sequence goes on from NW_026962011.1 coordinate 65,928, forward strand.
ATTTCTAATCTCCGCCGCTTTTAATGAAAAGAGGAAGTTGAAGAGCATATAATAAAGGTATTTTCGGATTTTTAAAATTTTTTTTCGCAAATACCGCTCAACTACATATGAAGAAATTTAAAAATTTGATATCTCCTAAAGTATTTGTAATTTCTAATCTCCGCCGCTTTTAATGAAAAGAGGAAGTTGAAGAGCATTAAATAAAGGTATTTTCGGATTTTTAACATTTTTTTTCGGAAATACCGCCCAAGTAAATATTTACCAGTTTTAATATGCTATTCTAAAGTTAATAAAGTGTATATATGCATATTTGTATAAGAAATTCAATGGAAAAATAATTTTAAAAAATAATATTATTTGCCGGTAATTTTTTTGCCGATTTTTAACACCGCTTTTCAGTTTTTTTAACGAATTTTTTTACCGCTTTTACCTGTTTGTAATGACGAAATACCTCATTTTTATTCACCACTTTCAGGTGGCCCTATGCATTATTTAAACAAAGTGTTTTTAGCTAAACAAAATGTTTTTAGCTAGGTGACAAGGCTCTGTACAAGAAATCACACTATATGTTTCTTTCCTTGTCTAAGTTTTATTCGCCTCTTTTATTATCGCGGCAGGCGAATTCTCTCGTCTTTTCTTTTTTTCATCTTCTTTTTTCAGTCGTCTCGACGAGTGTGTTATTGGAACTCTTTTATTTTCCTGGCAGTCTCCGATTTCATTCTGGCGATTATCGGAGCCGATCAGCTGTTCAGTGTTCTTTCATTTCACTCTCATTTTCATCGTGGTTTGTTAACCCGCAGCAGGCTTCGCTGGGTAGGAAATCACGGTCATCTCTCATGAATATATATTCCTTATAGGAATTGAGCCTGGTAAAGCATCTGAGGCTCCTGGCCTCGGTACAAATAGCAACATGCTATTATATCAATGGTACATAAAACAACATGTGTTTCAGGATAGCTTGCAACTGCTTTCCAGAACAGTAAGTTTTCCTGTTTTCTTTTTTTTTCTCAGTGTTGATTTAATACTTTAAAAATTTATATTTTCCTGATTTTTCTTCTCTTTTGCTGGGAGAATGCCGTAGCTTGAAGTGTATTTATATGAGGCCTGTGGACATTCACTGCAAGAGCGTGTTATCTCGCGACATAGGGTTCTACACAGTGGTTTTCAGGTCAGCCTACATCAAGACTCATCATCGTCGACAAATACACAAAAAACAAACTTCGAAAATCGTGTGCTTCGTATAGTGAAATTTACAAATTTTCTGTATAGGGTCCTCTTCACAATAAAACTTCGTATAGATGTCTTCTTCAAATTTCTTGTTATCATTTCATAGCAGATTAACTTCCCTTTTTAAACAAAAAAATATAGGAATAAAATCTAATTAAATTCAACACCACTAGTAGATTGGATTTGTATGCGAAATGGATGCATACTTTTCTAATCAGTATCCACAAGTGATACCAACCTAAAACATCAGAAAAAGGATAACTCCTTCAAATTTTTACTAGTTTTCTCATAGTCGACAAAAATAAATAGCTTTTTCATTTTAAATTGTGGTGATCTCTACACAAATAAGTGATACAGTGAATTTCAGTCTCAACTGGATTAACCCATAACAAGGTAACCTAGAATATTTTTGCTTGTATTGCCAAGTGTTTTTGTGCTTGTAGAACTGCTTTGCATGCCAGTGTTTACACATGTGTACATAGCTAGGTGGGATAACATCACACATGTATCTTGTCGAACACAGTTACACTCATGTCTTTTGCTAGGTAATTACATAGCTCTTCACAGTAAATAGGGCGAGTCTAGTGCCTCCCAAAATGTGTTAGTGTTAGTGGGTCAGTACCCAATCGAAGAAATCATTAGCCGTAAAATACTCACATACATCATAAATAATATTATACCGATAATAGCTTCACTGGCTACTCAAAATCCCAGTGCGGGTGGCATGTCACTTCACCTCGTCACAGGACACTGGCGGGAATTACACTTCCGCTCTTACACAAGGGTATATTCGACGGCTACATTACGCTTCTCCTGGCGTACAATAAACATAATAACATAACACATTATAAACACGGGGATTATAGGGCTCTTGTGCTAGCCATCACATACAGACTGCTCTCAGCTGTTACTTCAGCATACTCGCTCACATGACAATGAGGTAAACATAAACTCATGCGACGACCAATAATTATTTTGCAGTGGTAGGGTTCTTATATTCCCTCAGCTGTGTAATATTGTAACGGCCTATAGCTTGGACTGTTTATGGCTCGGCTAAAGCATAGCAATTTTCATGGATGATACCGGTTATTACATAGGGACCATCAAACAACAAAAACAATTTCTTGGTAACATTCTCCCAAGCTCTGCTCACTGGATTAGTTTTCTTGAGCACTAGGTCACCAATTTTGAAGGTAGATAATTTTGATGCGGGGTGCCTTCTCTTGCGGACTGCAGCTTCTGCTGTCAGCTTCTTACTTATGAAGTTCTCCACTTCTTCACCGGTGGGTAGATTTCTCTCGTCCTGGTCTTGACTCATTCGGGGTAGATAGATAGGGTTGATTGCCTCGGACCTATCCAGTTAGTACAATGCGCCTGATGATACTCGCGCATCCTGCGAGTCTGGCACCGTCCTGTTGTGATTGTACCATGTATTGGTACCTGCAGCTTCAGTTACTGCGGACTTAAACTCTGCCGCAACAGGATTGTCTAGTAGGTAGCGTGGGCGCGCTCCTTGTTGATTTGCTGCTCCTGGTTGTTGGCTCTGGCGAAACGTCCTGTTGGGCGACGCCTGTTGTTCAGATGGGTGGCTGAAATGGGCCTTGCCTCCACCGCTATCTGTCGTCTTGGGGCTTCGGTAGTATGGCAGGCGGGAATCTTCACGTCGGTCGTAGTACTGCCTCTCGTTCATTCGGCACTCTGATTGTAGTGGTACTCCCTCTCGTCATCAGACGAGGCACGACGACTGTAATTGTGGTATTCCCTGGGTGGCCGTTGCTCCGGCGAGTGGGACCGCCTCCTCTCTTCGTAACGGGCACTCTTCCTGGCTCGTTCTGCCCCCTCTTCACCGCTGTGGTATACCCTGTTACTGGGCCACCAAGTACGTTTCCTGTTGTAGGGCGTCTTCTGATATTGGTTGTAACATCCACCGTTACCACGAGGCGTTTCCCCCCTTGCCAGCCAGCTGGTGTAGTTGACTGCTGCCTGGCGCTCCGGTTTCTGCTTGCCCTCACGGTTTTGCCAGTATGGGTTGACCTGGTGCTGCCTCTGGTGGGGTGGTGCTCGGTCCGCCTCCTCTGTCCTGGGTGCAACTCAATCCAGTTTTTCGAGTTTGTCATAGTTTAGCAGCCTGTCACGAAACTCGGTGACATCACGGTAGTGCAGACCAGACAACTGCTTTTGATATTTCAGGGGCAGCTGGGTTAACATAGCGGCCACAAACTCTTCGTCTGTCATCGGGAGGTCCAAATACCTGGTCTTGTCATACATTGCTGACAAATGCGCCTCTAGAGATGTGCCCTTCCGTGGATCATATTTTTCCGCGTGGAGTTGTGCCCTCAGGTTACTCTGTATGCGGATGTTCCAGTACTGCTGTCTAAATAGGTCTTTGAACTGGTCGAAGCTGTGGGTATTAGTGCTTGTCAGCTCCCACCAATAGAATGCTTGACCCTTTAAAGCATTGTTCAGGCATTTCAAAACCTCTACGTCAGTTAAGTTGAACATGGCTGCATACTCCTCGAATTTCCTGAGAAATCTCACGGGGCTCTAATTAGCTCGGCCGGCGAAAGTAGGCATTGCCTCTGCCCATAGTTTTGCTGGATGGTGCATGAGAGCTACCAGGTCCAGATTGCGCTCGGTTGTTGTTGTTGTAGGTGCCCTAGGCTCAACTGTTGCCCTAGTTCCTGCAGAATGTCTGGGTAGTGAATCTGCAGTGGGTTGGTCATAACTGCACTCAGGTGTGGGGTACAGTTGTCTACCGGTATCTGTATGTGGCGCCTCAGGTACCTCTCGCTGAGTACTACCAGCCGTGTCAGGTGTACGACTCTGGTTTACAGTTAGATTCTGCAGGCAATCACATAGGTTAGAGGTCGCTACCTCCATGTCCTCTAGCCTGACCTTGAGTCGACGGGTCTGCCCATGCAGATCATCTCTCATACTCGCCTGACTGCGCTGACAAAACTCCCTCAGACCATGTTGTTCTAGTGTCACATTCTCGCGAATGGATATCAGCTGGTTTTCCAGCTCTCCTACTCGTTCACTTGTCTGTGTCACCTTCTCCACTACCTGTTCAATCTCCCTCTGCTGCTGTACCAGCTTCTCCTCTATACTGTGTTTCAGACTTTGCAAACTGGAGAAAGTCACATCTAATTTTGCCTCCACCTGTTCTGCGTGCTCGGTTTGTCTGGAGAGTTGTTCTGCCTGACTGGACAGTTGTTCTGCCTGACTGAACAGTTGGGACATTATCCTATCCTCAGATTGTTCGACTTGCCTTGTGAGTTGTGACAACATCTGATGCAGTACTTGTGTCAGGTCAGGAATTGATGTGGATGTTCCTGGTGTAGTTGTTGTGTCCTTTTTCTGTGTTATTTCTCCTGTGGGAAGAGGTGACACTGGCCGCCCTTACCTCTCACTAGGCAGTGTGTGTGAGTGTGTGGGTACCATCATTCCTCTTTTTTTGGGGGAACTACAGTCCTCCATCGCTGTAAGTGTGTCACTGTCTGAGCTGTGTGTAGTGGGACACTCTGCACATACACTGTTGGCCCTGCTCCTAAGATTGAAAGTTTGCTGAGCCATAGTGTAAAAACTCTACCACCTCCAAAATCACCAATTACACAAAATATTTTCTGCACACTTCAAAGTTCAATTAACTGCTTGAATGTCAACAAATCTATCAGATTAGGTACAAGCAATTCGGGCCCCATAGTTGGGTTGCCACTCTGAACTAGTTTGTGACCTCTTTTATAGTAGGTTAGGTTTATATAAGGGTAATAGGTGTGTTGATATTTTATAATAATCATATAATACTCTAAATAAGAATATTATACACTCTAAGTTATTTTACTCCTTAGTATGACCACTCTGTTAAGGGGCCTCCCTAGTAGCATCAGAAGTTAGCGGAACACTATGTTTTTAAAATAATGATGGGACTTTATTAATCGACACTACGAATCTGAAAATTTTTCACCCACGAGAAGATAATACACGAATTGTCTGTATAATTTTACATTTTTGTTTTTTTCTATCAAAATATGAAATAAAAAATCACCAACTTGTCCAACTTTGGGGCCATTTTATACTGCTTAGGAGAATGACAGAAAAAAAGTACAAGTCTAGAAAAAAAGATAATTTTTTTCTGAAGAAATTCATGTATTTAAAACATATAGTCATCGCTTTGAATTCCGAGATATCTTTTCCACAATTTCCGCAAATCCTGAAAGTTTTCCACCGTCTCGTGCTGCCGCTCGGCGAAGCCAGCTCGCAGGCCACACAGCTCAGGTAGCCGGGTGGAGGAACACGTGGCCGGAGGGGAGGCAGGCTACCTGTGTGTGCGTGCGTGCGTGAGAGGGAGACAACCCACAACCGGCACCGGTAAAAGATAATCCCGTGACCGAAAGAAATTCTCAGAATTGCTTTTAATGTGCCTCGCCACAGTACCATGTGCTCGACTTACTCTGTGACTATATTCGTGTATCTCTAAAACATTGCTTTTGTTTAAACTACAAATATCCTAAAGCTTACCATACTAGATCATGTATTACGAAATAAAGTATTGAAACTAATCAATCAACACATTGAAAGTTGTCCTACAAACTATTTATTGGTGGCTTTACAGTCTCGCTAGCTAATTCGACAAAATTTATATTTAATTTTTAACATGAAAATACACTTCATTGTTTTTCCTTTTATTTTTAATAAAAATTCAAGAAACAATTATTATACCACCCAATATTTTTTTAAATTATTTTAGTTTTCCAAAATAATTTTACACATCTTACAATGCCGGGGAAAAATTTTATACTGGTATTAACCAAATTAATTATTTACAAAAGTTTTGATACTTAAAAATGTAGGTTTTATATAAAATGTATTTTAAATTAAAAGAAAAATCGTATTTTGAAAACTAAATGTCATTTTGCTATGCTTTATGGTTAGATAGATATCTGATTGCCTGCACTGTTTTAAAAATGTTCATGGGATGATATATAAAAAAATAAAAACTAGGGAAGTTCTATATTAAATAAGCTAGTCAGAATTATGTAAATGTTCCTCCTGGCGCAGGAATCACGAGGAGGATTGAAGATGAGGTCAGTGACCGATCGCTCACATATGTAGTTATGGATGGTACGTTATTAATTACAAAATTCAAAAACCATTTTGAAGTTAAAAAGTATAATTAGTGGCAATGTTTAATAAAGATGACGTAAATTTTCAGATAAACTTATTTCTACAGCTCAATTAATTAATAAGGGCAGGAAATAAATTTTTTACAGCAATTATACAAAATTATTAAAAAAATTTAAACCACAATTCATTTATCCAAAAACCAAAATTAAGTAAATATTGCCCACACATTACAACATCCACGAAAGAACCTTGCAAATTATTTTTGTTATATGCATTATTTTGCATTCAAGTTCTTTATTTTTTTATACTTCACCTACTTATAATTGTTACATATTTGGCACATGGTCCGTCACGCCCAATTAAAGGGCCTGAATAAGTAGAACGCGTTTCTGATCAAATTGCACGCCTGTTACTTTACCTGCAACCCGGAGCGGTGTGAAATAAATTATTGTACATTCGTGACGTTGGCAATCAACTTAAATATTTATGAGTTAAAACCAAACATAACTATAACGGATAATCAAAGAAATTTTGAAATTTTGAAAGCTTGTTATGTTTTTATATAGTACACAAAGCAGTTAAACCATAAATTATTTGTTGTTGAAAAAAAATAATCCTTAACCTTTCATGCTTTTTTCATTTATTTTTATTACCAGATATTTCCGTTTAAGTAATACTTATATATATAACAATATAGCAATCTAGAAAAAAATTAAGGTAGCCTTATTCCAAATATAGACGTTAGTTAACTAAGAATATAAATTCGCTTTACAACCACAGCTTGTACACAAGTAAAAAAAAACATGGTTTTACTTACAGGCCGTATTGAACGTAGGGTAGGTTTATGACAAATACAACAGCAATAAACATATGGCTGAGTCTGCTTTCATGTACACTTTTTTTTTAAGTTATCACTTTTAAAGCGGGTAAAGGGTACCTATCAAGTAGCTTAGCATTACCCAAAGTGAATGTCGTGCTCCAGAAAATGTTCGAACTATGTAATATTTGTATCACTGTTGCGTTACAGACCTGCAACTTTTTTCAGTGCGCGATGTCACTCTCATGTAAAAATATGCCGTGTTTAGCGCAAACGTGTTCGAATGAATCCACATGGAGCTGCCAAAGAATACCTATCGATGTCGGCAACATACATAAGTATACAAACCAACGTTTACAAGTGTATTCATACGTAAGTATAAAACTGGCGGCGGGCCATGATGCAGTTGGTTCTTCGCGTACAGTCCACTGACGGGATTAGAAGCGTCAAAGATCTTATATGGCTATTCTGTAAACTTGTATGTCATTTCACTGCCTGCTTTAGACAAACAACATCCATTACTTTTAGCTTTGGCTTGAAAAGAATTACTCCGGCCTGCTTTCTTATATTACTTATTTCAGCTCCTCGTGCGACCAGTGTGTATACCTAATTTGTCCGCGGCCTTATCTTTGGGTGAAAGTTATTTGTAAGGGAAGTTGTATCGGTAATGTTCATGTATTACATAACAATTCGACTTAGATACGCACATGTGTTTTTAAAATATATGTTTAATAACTTGCAATACAAAGTATGTGTTGAATTTCATGTATTGAATTTTTTTTTACATTATGTACGAACATAATAATCACAATATTTCATGAGAAATTTTTAAAACATTTTACAAAGTAATCTCTAATTTCTTCCACACCTCATGGTTAACCTTACTATTTTATTTCATGTTTCAGTTGATTTAAACTGTTTGGAATCATAATATGACGGACAATGAAGAATATTAGTTTCAGTAAATTTTATGAGATGATTTACTTATTACATTAAATATACCTCAATTTTTACCTCAAAGGAAAATAGTTGCATATAATTAAATGATAAATATTTGTTTCCCATTAATATAGTTTATGAACATAACTTATTGTTATAATACCTACATTAGTTAAATTGTGTTTTTGTAATGCTCTCCTATTTCAGTAAAATTTTGGGCAAATTGAATAGCATATAGTCGATCTTTAACATAAGCTTTTGGAATACATAAATATAATAAATTATGTTCTCGTGATTTTAACAATTAAATATTTCTTCGCATGAAAAAATTAATTAACTAAAAAATATTTCAGTAATTTATACTTAAGGACTAAAAAAAATTATTTTTATAATATAATAATATTGTATGTATGTATACTTTTCTGAAAAAAGTAGATTCAAGAAAACAAATTTTCTTTTTTTTAATTTTGTTCTTGAACTTACTTGACAAGCGATATTGAACTTCAACTTTATACTTTCGGTATAGTACTTTTCGATTTATTTTCTCCAAACGGGAATTAAAAGTAAAGAATAAATAACATTTTCCTCTATAATTATTGCAGCCGTATACTGAAAAGTTTAACTTTCCTTTATTTGCATGACGCGGAGCTCCTAACTACACAAAATTTTTGTTATTTATTTTGAACGTTGTATTTATGTTTCCTTACAAACTTAAATGAACCTCTTAACATTTAATTTCATCAAAAGTTATACAATATAAGTATCAAGTTAAAATATTTTTAAGTGTAGTTGTGGCTATTTTGTTGTTGAAAATGACACTCTTAAGTTTGAATGAAAGTGAGATATGATAAAATTATATTTGTAGTTAAAAACAGATAATTCATTTCAAATTCAATCTTTTGTTACATGCATATTTCCAAATAAATTTGACAATATATTAAATTCTATGCATTTGAATCTATTCGTATATTCTGCAGCATTAATTCCTATAAGCAAATACTTATTACGTACAATGTACTTTTAGTCCTGTCGTATAGTTATGCAAAAAATTGTATCAAAAGTATTGTTTCTTCTATGCGGTTATGGTTTAAAAACAAAAAAAGTAATTTAATTTATTTTTAAATTCGGTTGTCAGTAAGAACACGCATTTAGTGTAATACGACATATATTATTCTGTTTATTAAAACATTACTATTGATAACTCCATTTTAGATTTATCTGTCTGTGTTATATTTCAAATTGATTCTTTTTCTTCGGCTTATGACAGCAGCAAATTTTGTTTTATCGCATATGTAATGTTTTTATGTTTTGCATATTATAATTAATGAGTTAGTATTGTTGGCGGGTGAGGCTTTTTCACAAATGGACGCGTTCTTGGCGGCTAGCAGGTAGGACGCGTGTATTACGCAGGCTGGATAGGGAAGTACGACTGCGGGCGAGCTCCATGATAGAAGCAACGGGAGTAGTATCACTCGGCTATTTGTATAGGTTGGGATAGCTGTGCGAATGGTAGAACAGACCACGGGACTATGGTGAGGAAAAAGGTCCCAAGCTCGACATCCCGACGATGAGACCGTTTACGAACTGTCGATGGATCATCAGGAAAGTTAAAAACTTCTTCAGAAACTTGAGTCCCTCTTTCAAAATTCAGTTTAATACCTGGAGATGACTATATTCGGTGTTCTACCAAGCGAAGCATACTCTTAATTCATTACTAGTTGATGTTTAATATTTTGACGCAAAATAAAATTGTGAATCAGCTTACTTTGCTCATGCCAGGTTTTACAAGTTTTGTCAAAGTTAATTAAATGAATAAAAATTGTGTCCCTTTGTTACTGGCTACCCGCAAGAAATTATCATGGTGAATAATAATAATTTTAAGTCGACATGTAATATTTTGATTTTTATGGGATTGTGTTTTGGTAATGGTGTGTGTAACTGTCTTGTGTATTTTATTACATTCACTTCACGTAACGAATTGTCTGAACGTAATGTTATTGTTTGTTTGTTTTACTATTTCGTTTTATTGAACAAAGATACATAGTTTGCCACTTCGAGCGACTACAGAAATGACAATACAATTAGTTTACAGTGTTCCAAACATTTTAGTTTCCTCTACTGTACATGGGGCGAATATTTTTTATGTTATGTTTACTGAAACCATTTTACGCGCTAAGTGAGATGTTGCGATTGAGTAGAAGGGAAAATATGTCATAAAACCCTGCGTAATGTTATGAATTCCATTCATTCATTTACTCTGTGATCCGGAGGGTCTAATGTTAAGACTGAATACATGTGCACTTCCTCTATGTAGAGTGGCTTCATTGAGATGAAAGCAAAGCTCACGTTGATGAAATACTTATTAATTAAAAAATTAAAATGATGTTTTATGCTTCAATTTCTGTTAGTGTCGTACACAGATTAAAAATGTAATGCAGAGTTCCTCAGTTTTATGTATATTGAAATTTGCTCATGTGTAGAGTAGTTATTAAAAGCATAAAAAACATATATGACGAATTGTTGTGTATTATTTCCATTAGGCGTGACCATGAAAATAGATAAGATTTTATCATTATGTGAAATCTACATTTTAAATGTTGGCGTTTAAATATTTATGAAAGCGTGTGATCTTAAAGCACTATTTATCTATTAAGGAAGTAGGTAGTTTCTTTGATTTTAGAAGGGTTTTTTAAACAAACAACTAAATTAATTCAAAAATTTGAACTACTGCAAGCAAAAAATACTTTATTCCATTTTTATTTTAAAATTAGCCATTGTATTCTACCTTGCTTACACTCTATTATCGAAAAATATATTTTTTTGACAGAGATGAATACCGTAAATTAATACACAAAACATACATGTTTTCGTATGATACAATAATAGCTAGTGACAGTGACGAAACCAAAATTATTTTGATAGTTTGTATAGAAAATCCCCAACAGTAGTGGTGGTATATTTAGGGATTTATTTGTAGATGGGTAAGTACTATTCCACAATAAAAAGGAGTTATCGTCAATTATCAAAGCAGCCATATTTCGTATCTTCTTTGACAGCCTAAATACAGCACCAAATGACGTACTTGGCTAAAAATTAATTCCAGCTGCATGCGTAGATTCCGGGAGGAGGGGAGAATCTCAGGGTGGCCCGAACCTCCCTGAAATAAAAAAGTCCGTCTGAGGGGGCCCCGCTTGCATTTGCAAAATCTTCACGTTATCCCGTGGGCCTCATGGGAATCCTACAAATTTTCGCCCGTGATTCCAGCTATACATTTCACTGACACCTTGAGCACAACAGTCAGTGCACACTGAGTTCTTCCATACCACCCGCACTTGTCTTCGATAAAATCTGAACTCAGGTGGATTCAGCGTGACTGACTAAGCCTGCAGTCTGAATCCACCTGTAGGCCGCTGTTGCAACAGCTAAGAAATTAACACTGCTCGTAGTGAACAGTCTGTATGTAACTCGAAACGTGATTCCAGTTCATTCGTGTATACTTATTCATCATATTATGCAACGTTAAAGTCATTAAAAAAATATGCAAAAATAAAATAAAATGCTAAACGTGTAATAAGAGCCAGAAAATAATAATATGCAGTAATATTTAGTGTAACTAAATACGACATGAACCCTAGAATACAAAGTTGACGATGTGTCGTTGGTGGGAACACTTGTTTGTTCCTGACATTTTTTTTCTTTACAGAATTTAAAAGTAAGTTTGACATGCACTTTTTATTCAGGAAGTAAGTTAAAAATTTATTTGTCGTTATTGCGATTTAAAAAGTTGATTTGTGTCTAAGATTAAAAATAATTAATATTATTTTCATCATTTTATTCCCAGTTTTATTACTCAATTATTAGTAGGACGTGATTTCTCGTCGCGGTGCGGAATACTTTTATGAATGAAAGCATAACTGTTCGTGCAAAACCATTCATCACACAAATGTCAGTTCGAAAGTATAATGTTGGAAATTTTTTTAATGATATAATTTTTGCATTTTTTCCCCCCTGAAAACACAAGCTAACACATCGATTGTTGGTGACAGCATTTTTTGTAATGTATGTAAATCTCTTAATTATGTAGAACGTTAATTAAAATAAAAATACCTGTTTTGAACAGAATTGACGATTGTTTGCATTTCATGGATATGGACTGGATCGCAACACTAATTTAATGTTTCAAGTTAATAAACACTGTCAGGAAGCAAGCAAGGCAATATGAGAACATTATCTTTTGGTTGAATGTAGCGAAAGGAAAAAACAGTCATCTTTCTTGCCACGATCTTGTTCGCAGATAACGCAGGTATAAGTAGCAAATGGACTCCACACAATGACAACCCTCCCATTATTCCGCCCCCCCCCTCGCTGAAACGCCCTCTCCCCCCTCCACCTCGGCGCAGGCGACAGTCTCAGGTATATCGCCCCGCCCAACCACTGGCCGTAGCACGTGGCCAGTGGCCCACCGCGCTAAACATTTTTACTAGGGAGGCCCCTTAAGTGTAGACTCTTTGATTAGTTTGAATTGTTTCTGGGTGCCACTCTTATGTAATGCATAAGAGAAAAAATATAAAATAACACAACACTTCCGATCTAGGATTGATATGAGAGTGATCACATGTAGTTTAGGGTTATTAAACAAAAACATATACACTGTGAAATAATAACAGAATAACATAATATTAAATAGATAATTTTTAATCAGACAAAAATATAGATACTTATTGGTTGGACCAGTGGTATACTCTTATGTTTTTAACCAAACAGGAGATATGTTGCACACATGAGAAAATACTACAAAAGTTCATAAATCCAAATTATTGTCTCTGTTGCTCTCATTCTAGATAAAATTTAGTGTGTAAAAATATAGTTTATTATTCGTCGTCATTTAATTATATTAGTGTACCTCGGCTGAATTCATTATATATGCATGGTAGAACATCATGAGAACTCTTGTCTCATTTCACCTCTGGGTAAGAACTAAGAAAGTGTAAATCAGAATACTGTATTTACCCGAAAAGAGGCCGACCTCGATTCTAGGCCGACCCCTAAATCCTGTTCACTGTCCATTGGAAAAAACAGTTAGTTGTCATCCTCCACATTAGAATCACAATCACTTGTATTGCTTTCTTCTTCCTCACTGTCATCTTGCTCACTTCCACTTACTCTGTCTTGCCACAAATCATCATCTTATAAATATTATAATAAATATAATATATCTGATAAATATTATAATAAATACACTAAATTACACCTTACGTAATGTACCACGTGTTTACTAACAAAGTTTTTTTGTAGGTTAGTTTGTCACAGGAATCTGATCATAGATTACAGTAATATACCTACTAACGAAAGACGTCAATACCAGTATTGGAAGTTAGAAAACAGTATTTATCTATGATGAAACACCAGTTGTGCCAACATCCATGATGTTTCATGCTCAAATGTGACGCCATTTTGCAGTTACACTGTTTCATAATGGAACACACCCTAATAAGCACAGATGTTGGTAACTCTGCCGGCTAATGTTTTGTTTACCTATAATTCTTACTTATGTTGCTTACATACATACAATATTCCCCAACCAATATATTAGTTAGTGAAATTGCTATTGTCCACGGAAAACCAAATCCAATTGTGTAAATCATTAAATGCGGTTATAGTACTACTATTATTACTTAACCTGCAATTGGGCTTTCACCCGGTGGCAAGAACTCCCACTCACTCCCCTCTCCCCCCCCCCTCCATCAGCTTTCTCCTCAGCTCCCTCCCATCCCTGACCTCCACCATTTCCTCCCCCAGCCCATTCCACTCCCTCCCCGTCCTCACCAGGAAGGTGTTCCGCCCTCTCTCTGTCCGCCTCCACACCCTCTGGAGCTTACATCTGTGGTCTCTTCGTCCTCTGTACTCCCCTCTATGTACTTTGCTTCCCAATTGCCCCCATCCCCCTTCCCCCTTCAGCACCTTGAACATCCTGACCAACCTTTCCACTCTTCTTCTCCTCTGTAACGTTTCCCACCCCAACTCCTTAATCATTTCCGTTGGGCTATGCAGTTTCCCATCCTGCCCCTCCCTCCTTCTCCACATTCCCATCACCCACCTAGCCGCTCTGCGCTGCACCCCTTCCAGCTCCTTCACCTCAGTCACCAGGTAGGGGTCCCAGACCGCCGCCGCATACTCCAACATTGGCCTGACCAATGTGGAGTATGCCTTCTCCTTTGTCCTCCTCCCAGCTCCCTGCAGGGTCCTACCAAGCAACCCCAGCGCCTGCCTTCCCCTCCTGACCACCCCCTCTATGTGCTCCGCCCATCCTAGGTCATTTTTCAGTGTCACCCCCAGGTACTTATATCCTGCTGCCTCTCTTATCTCCTGCCCCTTCCAGTAATATACATTTCGTGTGACTTTCCTCCTCTTTGTAAATCTGACAACTTTTGTCTTACCAACATTCAAGGACATTCCATTTTTCTCCGTCCATTGCTCCAACCTTATCAAGTCCTCTGTTAAACATCCCCCTTCCCCCACAACCTCATACACTACACAGTCATCTGCAAATAGCCTCCATCTGGCTTTCATGCCCTCCCCCAGATCGTTTATCATAATTGTGAACAACAGAGGCCCCAGCACACTCCCCTGTGGCACCCCCGACGTCACTTCCCCCTCCTCGGAGCTTTCCTCACCCACTCTCACTCTTTGTCTTCTATTCCTCAGGAAATCACCCACCCAGTTTACCACCCTTCCATCCCTCACCAGCAACTCAACCTTTTCCATTAACCTCCTATGGGGGACCTTATCAAACGCCTTTTCAAAATCTATAAAGATTGCATCTATCTGCTTCCCCCCGTCCACCGCTTCCACCAGGTCTTCCAACAGCCCAGCCATCTGGGTCTCGCATGAGAACCCCATCCTGAATCCATGCTGCCTGTTATCCACCCACCCCAGATCTTCCATTTCCCCCTTTACGTACCTTCCTACCAACCTCTCCATCACTTTTCCTACACAGGACGTCAAACTGACCGGCCTGTAACTTCCTGGCTCCGCCTTATCATTTCCCCCCTTGTAGATGGGAACTACCACTGCCTCCTTCCATTCCATTGGTAGTTTCCCCTCCTCCAGAGACTGCTTGAAAACCTCCAACAGGTACTTCCCAATCTCCCTATCACCCAACTTCAAATGACTATTCCCTATACCATCTGGCCCAGCTGCCTTTCTCCCTTTCAACCTCCTGATCACCTTAATTACATCTGTCAGTCGCAGCTCAAAGGCCTTCCTGCCCATTAAACTGTCGTCCTCTTTACCCTCCCATGCCTCCCCCTTTGTAAATACTGCCAGATATTGCTCCTGCAGTAAGTCTGCCTTTTCCCTGTCCTCTGTATATTCCTGCCCCCCTCCTCCTCTGAGAACCCCTATTCCCTCCTCACCCTTCACTCTTCTTATGTATCTGTAGAGCTCCGCCCCATTTACCGTCCCCCCTTCCCCCATCAGCTGTTCCATGTAAGCATCCCTTGCTTCCCGCGATTTCCTCCCTAGTTCCTTCCCAAGCGCCTTCATTTCCGCCTCTATCTCCTCTCCCCCAAGCTTCCTTGCCCTCGCATGCAGCCTCCTACATTTCCTTTTCAACACTTTCAACTCCCTTCCATAGTAGGGAGGGTCACCTCCTTGGCCTACCCTCCTCTGAGGTACAAAACGTGTAGCCATCTGCAGCAGAATATTTCTTAAGGCAGCCCATCTACCTTCGAGGTCCTCTATATCTACCCATCTACTGTATTCCCCCTTCAGGAATGCCTCTGCCCCCACTCTATCAGCCTTACCCCAACAGTTTACCACGTTTCCCCTCCTTACCCTTTTCTCCCTCCAGCCCACGTCTAACTCCACTACTGGGATCCTGTGATCACTGATGCCCTCCATTACCACACTTCCCCTGACCGCCTCCATTGGTCTCACAAGTACCACATAGTATTACGATAAGTAATTATTTTAACTGACTTGATTGAGTGCTTTTTGTCTTGATGTGCGTTTCTAGGCCGACCCATTATTTTCAAGGTAATTTTTGGAGATAAACCTCGGCCTCTATTCGGGTAAATACGGTAATTGGCTTATAAATTGTTTATCTTGGTAGGATTTTACTCAGTTCGACACAAAAGTCAAAATTTATATAAGTGTTGGCAGGATGAAATACGTTTATGCAGAAATAAGGTCCGTTCAAAATAAACTTATGAGTCAAATTTTACTCACGTTAATTTCACTCCTAATTACACACCATATAGGATGTTCCCTATATAAATTACACGTAATTATGTTTGTACTGCGATTTAAAACATCCCTTCAACTGGATGATCTGATTAGCTCGAAGAATTATCAGATCTTTAATGGGATTGATACCCAGGCTGTCTAGCCGATGCCGTCATTATTCCAAACTTTTTCTTAACTCTAACAATCACGCTTAACTTAAACAACCTCGGCCTCTCATTGGCCGAGACACAAAGATCGTTGACTTAATTAATACATCAAAACAAAATACAGACATTCAACAACACATCTGAAAACACTAAAATGTCTCAAATTTAAAATGTGAATTTTCAACAATGAAAATTCTTTTATGTAAATTACGTGCAAAAAGTTCAAATTGCCGTTAACGTAAATTGTTTCCTAGAGGGGTCTTGCTAATTGAGGCCTCAAAGTCACTTGGGCTACGCCATAGAGTTTAGCACTCGTAGATACGTCCAACAGACAACAATATAGCATAGATGTGAAAATGTAAACAAAAAATAATAAATAATTTAAAATGTTATTTATAATAAAAACAAGACACTTTCTGTGCACGGGAAAGTTATGTAACAGCAAAACGCACACAAGCATGAACATTTTGGAGGTGCTAAGTGTTTATTACACACTTTTCAAGATAATAAGTGCCAATATTAGTAGGTACTCTGACAAACATTTAGACTCTGGCCGCTGGATATTTTTGTAAATTTAACATGGATAGGCTACACCGTTAACTGCTCTGGTGACGATGATGTGCTGTCTAAGTCTAAATGTGTGTTGAAATTAGGTCAAACAACATCTCAATTTATTGTGAACAGAGTGAATCTAATTTTTCTTACATTTAATTAAAACCAAAAAATAAAACAAATAAATACTGGACACTATACTTCCATGATATACCGTTATTTACCCTATCTACTCGCATAGAGGTCACAACTATAATTTTGTGCATAAAAGTCTCACATATTCGATAATGGTCAATCTTGATTGTTGTTTGCACCATATACATATTTGTCTTCAACAGAATTCTATGAGCACAAAAGAAGTCTTTGAGTACAATCCCAGCTTATTGGAACACAAACAATACAGCACTGTGTTGGTATTTCTATGTCTGATTTCTGTCCCACCTTATTATAATAGGAGGGTGGCAGTCATACCCTCCATTCACTCACGCCCCTCATATTCCCGCAATAATACAAGACAAAGATTTTGAGGGGAATTGGTAAGGCTATGTTGCCAGTTGCCAGTTCACAGACATTAGACGGATGGATAAATTCTCACAAAATGCACACAGAAACTCTGGCTAAGTTTCCCAAACAATCTTCCAATTAAATACAATATGAAGAATGTGCAGTTGAAACACCTACTCAAGAACTCAAAGGTTTAACTATGGATTTTTCTTAATGTAACAAAATTTTAAAGTAATCTTCGACTTCGTCTTTAACTTCAACTTTGATTCAAATTGAAAAAAAAAAATAATTTTCAAAACACCCCTACCCTTTGAGACTATAAGCTGAGACTCTTTGATTTTTATGATTCTAAAGTGAAGTAACTATCCTCAGTACAATACTTTCTACTAAATTTTTCATGAGATAAAATTAACAACAGGAATGTGCAACTGTTCTGGAATGCTTCTGATTCTCAGACATCTTTGATAAATGTTCAGCAGTATGAAAATGGCGCAGTAACATCCGGAGTGTTGCAAGCAGCTGGCCCTGCCTAGTAACCCTTCACAACTCACACACGTGTAACCGTTCACTGAAAATGCTGTGATGCTGTGTGAGACACGAGGACAGCACGCTGTGCCTGGGGTCTGTGCGTGGCCAGTTCTGCTCACTGAAGTCACAGTCACCGCATGAACGGGGCCAGCTATCACTTGGGGAACTTGAACATGCTTCTCTTCAGGCTCCTGCTATCTCCGGGCTGAAACACATCCACCACATCTCTGCTCTTCTCCCCTCGACTCACACGCCAACCCACATGATGAACACTTCTTGTCTAGCACGGAGGCACCTCTGCGTGAGACAGTCAGCCATATGCCCTACCGAGGGTGTGCTGCTCTACAATAATAGAGCAAGTAAGTATGTTTTGAAGCTTCTTACTATTGCTTTGTAGTGGCACAGTGGGAAAGCCCCTTGGGATGCCAAACAAAATATGGATGTTACTGCAAAATTTACAGGTGTGTCATGGAGCATACAATGCACACGAGTTTACTTTTATGATGACTAGCAACAAATTGATTAACAATATTTCAGAATATCGAGTATGTATAACATTTATTTGTGTTATATCGAAAACAAAAGTTACTAAGTAAATGTATAATCAGTGCAATTAAATGAGCTAAGTTTTAATAATTTTAAGCTTGTATAGTGACAATGTCATACAACAACAAACAATAACACACAATTATATCTAAACATAATACATATTAACACAAGTACACACCCAGGCAACAATATTGGTAACAATGGAGAATTTATAAACACACATTATTAATAGCTGTTTTATTTTTATCTTGGCATGGTTAAAAATGATATATTCAATAGTGTTACCTATATCCATTATACATACGTTTAGGTAAACAAATATCGTAGTGACTACGGAAAAACACAGGAGGTACTCAGACATATGGCTTCGCTTCCCTCCATTAACTTGTTCAGTTTGGCTGTTTTTTTTTTTTTTGGTAGATTTCAAAGAAATACTACCTATTGCAACTGTTACCATGGTAGACTTTTGGAAAATTTTATATAGTTTTTCGTTTCATGGTCCATAGACCTCAAAACAATCAACTCAAGTTTATATACACATGTGCACACACCCACGCATGCGTGCACACACACACACACATATGTACACACACATACATACATACATATATGGGGCATTCCATTGTCACGGGTGGGACACTTGCAGTACAATTTTATAGTTAAAAGTGTGTAAAACTATCATCCTGTGAGGTTTATTTACTCTTCAAGCGTATAACATAAAACTATAAACATAGTACTGCAATATGCCTGGTTTAATTTACAAATGACATTCATTCATACTTAGTTATTAAATATTCAAGCTTGTGTCACGGGTGGGACAAAAAAAATACATACCTTCCCACATGTTGGGATGTTTATTATAAATTCTGTGAATAGAGGAGTATATGATTTATATATAGAATTCAGAAAAGGGAAAAGTTTGCCACACACACTGCTACAAAAAGAAACAAGGAAGATTATTAACATTACACCAAATATTTAAAATTTTTAATGTCACGGGTGGGACATTTTTGTGAAATGGGTGAGACCTGACTACATAATGCACAGTAAATTCATACACATAATGTCAAACCACATATTATATTTAAAAAAAAAAAAAAAAAAAATTCTTTGTCCTACTTCACACATTATGCTTTTTCGCATACATCAACAACTGCAGGAAATTCGTAGAAAACACTGTTTCTAACTTTCTTCAGGTGTTGTAGGTAGCACTGAGATAACGTCATTATAGCTAACAAAAGAAATATCATTTTCATTAGTTTTAAACAGTTTCTTGCTGTTGTCAACTAGTCTCAAAAACATTACTTTTACCGAGCAGTCATCTTCAATGGAAGTCTGTGCTATACCAGCATATCTGTATTCTTGATTATTAGTCTTTCTTGAAGTGGCTGTGAATTTAACAGGTAAAAAGGTCCCAACTACTATTTCAGAAACTGAAGAAGGTGGCTTTGCTTGAACTGCAGTCAACTGCATAATTTCTTCTGGATTGTCTGGTTCAGAATCAGTGAAGACTTCGGAGACTTCTAGTTTGAAAATTTTACTTTAGATATGTTCAGAATGAAATGTGTGCCCAACAATCAAATGTCCATTATCATGACCTTCTAAAAAATGAAGCGACTGTAGCCCCTGTATTGCAATCACATTTTTCCATCGTGCATTTAGCTTTTCTACGTGTTCTTCAATCTCTGATTGAGTGACATGCAATATGTTAAAATTTTTTTACTGTGGATATTGCTGCTGTTACAAAATCTTCTGCATTTTGAACTTGTAATTTTCACTGCTTCACTCTGCTCCATACAGCTCTTTTTACCACAGCCCCTACTCCATCTACAGCTCCTTTGCCATGGGAAGTGGCAAAGAAAAACCACTGGCACATGACACCAAAGTCTTCTTTCATGTGAGTAAGGTTTGACATTGTGTACTTATTCTTAAATTGGGCTGCTGCACCATCAGAAAATATCTTGATGGTATGTAAACTAAACTCCTGGTTTAATAAACTTACAATTCGTTTGAGGTACGCATAAACAGCATACTTGTCGTGATTCAGAGAGTCACTCACTAGGGCGAAGGTACGTTATTCTCCATCTGGAAGCCATGCACAAGCAGTAAATATTGTTATCTGCTTGTGGCTTCAATGCGCTGACTGGATTTCGTCTTGATGAACTGCAGAAAAATTTTCGGCAAAATCTATTTGCAAAACAGTCTCGCCTGCCTTAAGGGTTTCCTTCATGTTAGTAAATGTTTGAGACTGAGATCGCTTAACAAAAACATGATTCTTGAAGTGGCCCAGCTGTGAATTCAACTTGGAAATAGCTGCTTCAATAGTTCCTTCAATTTCCATTAATTTAGGTCTATTGTCTATTTTGATCCATTCTTTCCAGCTAATCTTGGTATGGAGGTCAACATCATAAATCAGTGAGCTGAAATCTGCTTTGCAACCGTTACATTTACCTGTCATACATGATTCATTTTTTACATCAAAGCAAACACATTCTAGAAGTTCCGGTGAATTTTTCGGAAAGTTTTTACCTCGCTTACTAAGAGCTTCCACGAGGTACATGAAGTTTGCATGATATTTACAAACGCAAATGTTATGGGGAATCTCCCTTGTTAAAATAACGTGAGCTGGCCATAATTCATAAACTTTTGAGAGTTTAACTTTCACGTGAGGGTTCTCAGACACAAAGATGCTTCTTTCACGGTCATGTTCATGAATCGTTTCTGGTACAATTCCTCTTTTCCAGACTGTGAATTTTTTACAGACTTAACATCTTTTATGCCTGGAGATTGGTGACTTACATCATCTCTTTCGAAAAATGATTGAATCTGAGCTACATATTTGCTGTTGTGGCAAAGCATGTTTGGCTGATGTGTTTCTATTTTCATTGTGAGAAAAAATATTTTTAGCTGTTTCAGGGAAACTGTCTTATACTAATTTTTTTATTACTACAGATTTTTTAATTGGGCTTTTCGGAAGTGAGTTCTTAACTTTTCTCATAGCTTTGCCAAGAGATTGCACACACAAAGAAGGGCCCAGGTCTGTCGTATCAATAGGAACACGCAAGTCTTGCTTTATCTTTTGCTATTTTTCCTTTTCCTTTCAGCTTCCTTACATCTGTTTGATGCCTTCAACTTCATCTCTTTAGCCTTCAAATTTTCTCTACGCTTCTTGTCTCTTTCCCTTTCTTTTTCCAAATGTTTATCATAAAGTTCTTGGTCGTCTTTCCACTTTTACCGATGCTTCTGCATTCACTCAGTTGAGGTTGTTCTTCCCATTTCTAGAAAAGAAAAGTATCTTTGAAACTTGTACTGCAAAAATGTACAATTCTTTGAAATTTTAACGTATTCATAATATTTTTCCAACTTTAAAATATTATTTTTAACTAACCCTGAATAGTATAAAATGGTTCACTTAACTAAGTGCTTCTTTTTTAAATTTCCTAATAACATAAAATTTAGTAACCAATACTACTTAAGTTTAAATACAGTCAAACCTCTCTGAAACGACCCCTCACGGTTCCCAGGAATAGGGTCGTAATAGATGTTTTCCGAAATTTTCAGTTCATTTCAAACCCCCCCCCCCCAACCCTTCACAAACCGCTACTCGCTAACCAGCCGTACAATGGCAGGATGCTGTCACTCACAATGCTAGACGGCTTTGCTTTAAACCCACTTCAACCTTCATGACAAGTCCGTCGCCCTACAGGCCACCTCTAAAGAAAATATGTGTTAGTTTACATGTATGTTTTCTGCTTTCCGTAGTTAAATACACTAGAACCCCGATGTCACGAACCCCGGAAAAAAATTGGACATTTTGACCAAAATGTGAAAATCAGAAGAAAAAAAAAAAACGAAATGAAAGATCATTAAAATCTGTTAATTTTAACACACAGTGTATTTTTGTGTCGGCTTTAATACAGTAGAATCCCGCCGATGCCACCCCCCTCTGATGCGTCCATTCCGTTTATACGACCGTTTTTTGAGAAACCGTGAAAAATTTTAGCAGAGAAAGTCGAAAATTTGAGTAAAATCAGCTGAAAAAACAAGTCTGTTACACTTTGTTGGCCGCTATGTGTTCACGTTTATCTTGGCGAGAGCTGTACTGTAAGCAGGCAGGCATACAAAAGACGGCTAAAAATAGATACCACCCCTCTAGACTGTCCACACGGCAGTGTCTAGCCGAGCTCGGCGCGTCCACTATCGCACGAAAAGCCGTCTCAGTTGTCATGTTATCTTACACCTTCTGTGTCAGAAACTGTCAGCATCCTCCTCCCCTCCCACACTGCGTGCGGCAAAAGCCAGATTGTATAGTCCATTCTCGGTAAAATAAATATTTTTAGGGGCTTATACGACTGTCCTTCGCCGTTAATAAATACTTTATAAGTTTAAGTTATTATGATACAATTTGTTTATTAGTCACACAGCAGTTTCTGCTGAAAAATCATTAATACCTCGAATTTTATTGAATAAAAAATTTAGCAGGGCCGTAAATATATTTATTTTACTGCATTCGAACGTTTTTTTTTTACGCAGTGAAGGGTTGAAAAGATAATTGCTTGAGCTGTCAAAATAAACATCGCTGACGGCAAGGGCGGGAGCGCATCCTGTCGGTCTGTCGCTGTGCTTTTCTACTCCAAAAACATATCACAGCATTTCAGGATAGCGTTGTTCTTATATCTTTCGTTTATAGCCGAATGTTTCTACCTGATCCACACAAGTTCCTTCGCCACATTTTGAACGAAAATAACAACCAGCCGGCTAGCATAGCCGAACTCGCGTGACGTGAATTCACTTTAGGAAATGGGTATCGTGTGGGGCTGGCTTAAGGGGCCTCCCTAGTAAAAATGTTTAGCGCGGTGGGCCACTGGCCACGTGCTACGGCCAGTGGTTGGGCGGGGCGATATACCTGAGCCTGTCGCCTGCGCCGTGATGGAGGGGGGAGAGGGCGTTTCAGCGAGGGGGGCGGAAAAATGGGAGGGTTGTCATTGTGTGGCGTCCATTTACTACTTATACCTGCGTTATCTGCGAACAAGATCGTGGCAAGAAAGGTGACTGTTTTTCCCTTTCGCTACATTCAACCAAAAGGATAATGTTCTCGCATTGCCTTGCTTGCTTCCTGACAGTGTTTATTAACTTGAAACATTAAATTAGTGTTGCGATCCAGTCCATATCCATGAAATGCAAACAATCGTCAATTCTGTTTAAAACATGTATTTTTATTTTTTAATTAACGTTCTACATAATTAAGAGATTTACATACATTACAAAAAATGCTGTCACCAACAATCAATGTGTTAGCTTGTGTTTTCAGGGGGGGAAAAATGCAAAAATTATATCATTAAAAAAATTTCCAACATTATACTTTCGAACTGACATTTGTGTGATGAATGGTTTTGCACGAACAGTTATGCTTTCATTAATAAAAGTATTCCGCACCGCGACGAGAAATCACATCCTACTAATAATTGAGTAATAAAACTGGGAATAAAATGATGAAAATAATATTAATTATTTTTTATCTTAGACACAAATCAACTTTTTAAATCGCAATAACGACAAATAAATTTTTAACTTACTTCCTGAATAAAAAGTGCATGTCAAACTTACTTTTAAATTCTGTAAAGAAAAAAAATGTCAGGAACAAACAAGTGTTCCCACCAACGACACATCGTCAACTTTGTATTCTAGGGTTCACGTCGTATTTAGTTACACTAAATATTACTGCATATTATTATTTTCTGGCTCGTATTACATGTTTAGCATTTTATTTTATTTTTGCATATTTTTTTAATGACTTTAACGTTGCATAATATGATGAATAAGTAAGTATACACGAATAAAATGGAATCACGTTTCGAGTTACATACAGACTGTTCACTACGAGCAGTGTAAATTTCTTAGCTGTTGCAACAGCGGCCTACAGGTGGATTCAGACTGCAGGCTTAGTCAGTCACGCTGAATCCACCTGAGTTCAGATTTTATCGAAGACAAGTGCGGGTGGTATGGAAGAAAGTGTGCACTGACTGTTGTGCTCAAGGTGTCAGTGAAATGTATAGCTGGAATCACGGGCGAAAATTTGTAGGATTCCCATGAGGCCCACGGGATAACGTGAAGATTTTGCAAATGCAAGCGGGCCCCCTCAGACGGACTTTTTTATTTCAGGGAGGTTCGGGCCACCCTGAGATTCTCCCCTCCTCCCGGAATCTACGCATGCAGCTGGAATTAATTTTTAGCCAAGTACGTCATTTGGTGCTGTATTTAGGCTGTCAAAGAAGATACGAAATATGGCTGCTTTGATAATTGACGATAACTCCTTTTTATTGTGGAATAGTACCCATCTACAAAGAAATCCCTAAATATACCACCACTACTGTTGGGGATTTTCTATACAAACTATCAAAATAATTTTGGTTTCGTCACTGTCACTAGCTATTATTGTATCATACGAAAACATGTATGTTTTGTGTATTAATTTACGGTATTCATCTCTGTCAAAAAAAAAATATTTTTCGATAATAGAGTGTAAGCAAGGTAGAATACAATGGCTAATTTTAAAATAAAAATGGAATAAAGTATTTTTTGCTTGCAGTAGTTAAAATTTTTGAATTAATTTAGTTGTTTGTTTAAAAAACCCTTCTAAAATCAAAGAAACTACCTACTTCCTAAATAGATAAATAGTGCTTTAAGATCACACGCTTTCATAAATATTTAAACGCCAACATTTAAAATGTAGATTTCACATAATGATAAAATCTTATCTATTTTCATGGTCACGCCTAATGGAAATAATACACAACAATTCGTCATATATGTTTTTTATGCTTTTAATAACTACTCTACACATGAGCACATTTCAATATACATAAAACTGAGGAACTCTGCATTACATTTTTAATCTGTGTACGACACTAACAGAAATTGAAGCATAAACAACATTTTAATTTTTTAATTAATAAGTATTTCATCAACGTGAGCTTTGCTTTCATCTCAATGAAGCCACTCTACATAGAGGAAAAGCACATGTATTCTGTCTTAACATTAGACCCTCCGGATCACAGAGTAAACGAATGAATGGAATTCATAACATTACGCAGGGTTTTAAGACATATTTTCCCTTCTGCTCAATCGCAACATCTCACTTAGCGCGTAAAATGGTTTCAGTAAACATAACATAAAAAATATTCGCCCCATGTACAGTAGAGGAAACTAAAATGTTTGGAACACTGTAAACTAATTGTATTGTCATTTCTGTAGTCGCTCGAAGTGGCAAACTATGTATCTTTGTTCAATAAAACGAAATATTAAAACAAACAAACAATAACATTACGTTCAGACAATTCGTTACATGAAGTGAATGTAATAAAATACACAAGACAGTTACACACACCATTACCAAAACACAATCCCATAAAAATCATAATATTACATGTCGACTTAAAATTATTATTATTCACCATGATAATTTCTTGCGGGTAGCCAGCAACAATGGGACACAATTTTTATTTAATTTAATTAACTTTGACAAAACTTGTAAAACCTGGCATGAGCAAAGTAAGCTGATTCACAATTTTATTTTGCGTCAAAATATTAAACATCAACTAGTAATGAATTAAGAGTATGCTTCGCTTGGTAGAACACCGAATATAGTCATCTCCAGGTATTAAACTGAATTTTGAAAGAGGGACTCAAGTTTCTGAAGAAGTTGTTAACTTTCCTGATGATCCATCGACAGTTCGTAAACGGTCTCATCGTCGGATGTCGAGCTTGGGACCTTTTTCCTCACCATAGTCGCGTGGTCTGTTCTACCATTCGCACAGCTATCCCAACCTATACAAATAGCCGAGTGATACTACTCCCGTTGCTTCTATCATGGAGCTCGCCCGCAGTCGTACTTCCCTATCCAGCCTGCGTAATACACGCGTCCTACCTGCTAGCCGCCAAGAACGCGTCCATTTGTGAAAAAGCCTCACCCGCCAACAATACTAACTCATTAATTATAATATGCAAAACATAAAAACATTACATATGCGATAAAACAAAATTTGCTGCTGTCATAAGCCGAAGAAAAAGAATCAATTTGAAATATAACATAGACAGATAAATCTAAAATGGAGTTATCGATAGTAATGTTTTAATAAACAGAATAATATGTCGTATTACACTTAATACGTGTTCTTACTGACAACCGAATTTAAAAATAAATTAAATTACTTTTTTTTTTCTTTTTAAACCATAACCGCATAGAAGAAACAATACTTTTGATACAATTTTTTGCATAACTATACGACAGGACTAAAAGTACATTGTACGTAATAAGTATTTGCTTATAGGAATTAATGCTGTAGAATATACGAATAGATTCAAATGCATATAATTTAATATATTGCCAAATTTATTTGGAAATATGCATGTAACAAAAGATTGAATTTGAAATGAATTATCTGTTTTTAACTACAAATATAATTTTATCATATCTCACTTTCATTCAAACTTAAGCGTGTCATTTTCAACAACAAAATAGCCACAACTACACTTAAAAATATTTTAACTTGATACTTATATTGTATAACTTTTGATGAAATTAAATGTTAAGAGGTTCATTTAAGTTTGTAAGGAAACATAAATACAACGTTCAAAATAAATAACAAACATTTTGTGTAGTTAGGAGCTCCGCGTCATGCAAATAAAGGAAAGTTAAACTTTTCAGTATACGGCTGCAATAATTATAGAGGAAAATGTTATTTATTCTTTACTTTTAATTCCCGTTTGGAGAAAATAAATCGAAAAGTGCTATACCGAAAGTATAAAGTTGAAGTTGAATATCGCTTGTCAAGTAAGTTCAAGAACAAAATTAAAAAAAAGAAAATTTGTTTTCTTGAATCTACTTTTCTCAGAAAAGTATACATACATACAATATAATTATATTATAAAAATAAAATTTTTTAGTCCTTAAGTATAAATTACTGAAATATTTTTTAGTTAATTAATTTTGGCATGCGAAGAAATATTTAATTGTTAAAATCACGAGAACATAATTTATTATATTTATGTATTCCAAAAGCTTATGTTAAAGATCGACTATATGCTATTCAATTTGCCCAAAAATTTTACTGAAATAGGAGAGCATTACAAAATAACAATTTAACTAATGTAAGTATTATAACAATAAGTTATGTTCATAAACTATATTAATGGGAAACAAAAATTTATCATTTAATGATATGCAACTATTTTCCTTTGAGGTAAAAATTGAGGTATATTTAATGTAATAAGTAAATCCTCTCATAAAATTTACTGAAACTAATATTCTTCATTATCCGTCATATTATGATTCCAAACAGTTTAAATCAACTGAAACATGAAATAAAATAGTAAGGTTAACCATGAGGTGTGGAAGAAATTAGAGATTACTTTGTAAAATGTTTTAAAAATTTCTCATGAAATATTGTGATTATTATGTTCGTACATAATGTAAAAAAAAATTCAATACATGAAATTCAACACATACTTTGTATTGCAAGTTATTAAACATATATTTTAAAAACACATGTGCGTATCTAAGTCGAATTGTTATGTAATACATGATGAACATTACCGATACAACTTCCCTTACAAATAACTTTCACCCAAAGATAAGGCCGCGGACAAATTAGGTATACACACTGGTCGCACGAGGAGCTGAAATAAGTCATATAAGAAAGCCGGCCGGAGTAATTCTTTTCAAGCCAAAGCTAAAAGTAATGGATGTTGTTTGTCTAAAGCAGGCAGTGAAATGACATACAAGTTTACAGAATAGCCATATAAGATCTTTGACGCTTCTTATCCCGTCAGCGGACTGTACGCGAAGAACCAACTGCATCATGGCCCGCCGCCAGTTTTATACTTACGTATGAATACACTTGTAAACGTTGGTTTGTATACTTATGTATGTTGCCGACATCGATAGGTATTCTTTGGCAGCTCGATGTGGATTCATTCGAACACGTTTGCGCTAAACACGACATATTTTTACATGAGAGTGACATCGCGCACTGAAAAAAGTTGCAGGTCTGTAACGCAACAGTGATACAAATATTACATAGTTCGAACATTTTCTGGAGCACGACATTCACTTTGGGTAATGCTAAGCTACTTGATAGGTACCCTTTACCCGCTTTAAAAGTGATAACTTAAAAAAAAAGTGTACATGAAAGCAGACTCAGCCATATGTTTATTGCTGTTGTATTTGTCATAAACCTACCCTACGTTCAATACGGCCTGTAAGTAGAACCATGTTTTTTTTACTTGTGTACAAGCTGTGGTTGTAAAGCGAATTTATATTCTTAGTTAACTAACGTCTATCATAACATATTTGGAATAAGGCTACCTTAATTTTTTTTTCTAGATTGCTATATTGTTATATATATAAGTATTACTTAAACGGAAATATCTGGTAATAAAAATAAATGAAAAAAAGCATGAAAGATTAAGGATTATTTTTTTTCAACAACAAATAATTTATGGTTTAACTGCTTTGTGTACTATATAAAAACAGAACAAGCTTTCAAAATTTCTTTGATTATCCGTTATAGTTATGTTTCGTTTTAGCTCATAAATATTTAAGTTGATTGCCAACGTCACAAATGTACAATAATTTATTTCACACCGCTCCGGGTTGCAGGTAAAGTAACAGGCGTGCAATTTGATCAGAAACGCGTTCTACTTATTCAGGCCCTTTAATTGGGCGTGACGGACCATGTGCCAAATATGTAACAATTATAAGTAGGTGAAGTATAAAAAAATAAAGAACTTGAATGCAAAATAATGCATCTAACAAAAATAATTTGCAAGGTTCTTTCGTGGATGTTGTAATGTGTGGGCAATATTTACTTAATTTTGGTTTTTGGATAAATTAATTGTGGTTTAAATTTTTTTAATAATTTTGTATAATTGCTGTAAAAAATTTATTTCCTGCCCTTATTAATTAATTGAGCTGTAGAAGTAAGTTTATCTGAAAATTTACATCATCTTTATTAAACATTGCCACTAATTATACTTTTTAACTTCAAAATGGTTTTTGAATTTTGTAATTAATAACGTACCATCCATAACTACATATGTGAGCGATCGGTCACTGACCTCATCTTCAATCCTCCTCGTGATTCCTGCGCCAGGAGGAACATTTACATAATTCTGACTAGCTTATTTAATATAGAACTTCCCTAGTTTTTATTTTTTATTTATCATTCCATGAACATTTTTAAAACAGTGCAGACAATCAGATATCTATCTAACCAAAAAGCATAGCAAAATGACATTTAGTTTTCAAAATACGATTTTTCTTTTAATTTAAGATACATTTTATATAAACCTACATTTTTAAGTATCAAAACTTTTGTAAATAGTTAACCATTTGGTTAATACCAGTATAAAATTTTCCCCCGGCATTGTAAGATGTGTAAAATCATTTTGGAAAACTAAAATAATTTTAAAAAATATTGGGTAGTATAATAATTGTTTCTTGAATTTTTATTAAAAATAAAAGGAAAAACAATGAAGTGTATTTTCATGTTAAAAATTAAATATAAATTTTGTCGAATTAGCTAGCGAGACTGTAAAGCCACCAATAAATAGTTTGTAGGACAACTTTCAATGTGTTGATTGATTAGTTTCAATACTTTATTTCGTAATACATGATCTAGTATGGTAAGCTTTAGGATATTTGTAGTTTAAACAAAAGCAATGTTTTAGAGATACACGAATATAGTCACAGAGTAAGTCGAGCACATGCAGACTTGCCAACTTGTACGATTTTCCCGTACAATGTACGGAAAACGACTTACTTGTACGGTGTACGGGGACGTCTGGAAATCTTCCGGATTTTTTGCATTTTGTAGTGTAGGTATGTTGGTGAAAAGTGAAACGTTAGTTGCTCGCGCTCATGTGTCATGTTTAGGCTTACTGGCAATTTTTTTTTATTGTGATTTACTGTTAGTCACGCCGTACCCTTTTCGCCGCCAACCAATACAAATATTTTCACAAATAGAAAATATACTGGTAAGTTTTGGATAATTAACGTACTACGAATACGTTTGTGTGGCCGTCTTTTGTTTAGATAGCTGTATTCAGCTTGCAGCGACAGTTGCGCGCGCACAGGTCAGTGTAAACAACATGGCGTCTCGCAGCGCGTGCCTTTGTTGATCGTTAAGGTTTTATATGCATATATTCTTTGCCAACTCACGTAGAAAGTTATTTTGTGCAGTGGATCTAAATCTGGTTTACATTTTTGTGCTCACACTTTCGCTCTCCGCCCGCGAAGATTTAATTTCCTTCATGTAATAATATTGTTGATAGTTGACGACGCTTCAGGTGGAAAATGCCTCCAAAGTTGAAAAAACAGTATATGCAAGTTTTCCTTGACGTTTACGCGAAAGATTTTCCGTGTATGATTAAATCTGGAAAAGGAATAAACTTCGCGTTTTGTTCGATTTGTAGGTGTGACATAAATATCGGACATGGTGGCAGAAGTGATATAAATGCTCACTTAAAATGTGCAAAACATGTTTCGAATATTATGAGTAAGGAGACGAGTTGAAAATTTCTTGACTACTTTGCTAGGAATGAAAAATCTGACAGTGCTGTGATAAATGCTGAATGTCTTTTCACAAGTTTTCTTGTGGAACATAACATTTCGATAAGTGTTTCTGACCATGCCGGCCCACTCTTTAGGAAAATGTTCCCAAATTCTGAGACCGCCAAGAGATACGGTTGTGGTAGAACTAAGTCAACAGCTATTATGCAAGAAATGGCTGCATCTGCCACCGAGGATATTATTTCTTTGTTGCTGTCTGTACCATTTTCGATAGCAACAGACGGCAGTAATGATTCAAATTCTAAATTATATCCTTTGGTAATTACATTTTACGATGAACATTTGAAGTCTGTAGTGTCCAAATTGCTTTCGTTGCCAGTTTTAAAGGGGGATGCCACTGGCCGAAATATTGGCAACCTAGTAATTTCAGAATTGGAACATTTGAATGTCCCTTTAACACACTTGCATTTTCTGCAGATAATGCTCCAGTTATGCTGGGAAGCAAAAATGGTGCAGCTTCTGTGTTAAGGGAAAAACAAGAAGCGCTTATTGTAGTTGGGTGTCCCTGTCATCTGATTAATTTGGCAGCGGAGAAGGCAGCTGCTGGCCTCCCTTGTAATGTCCATGACATTTTGATAGATGTCTACTACTATCTTGAAAAAAGTTCAAAAAGAAAAAAAAAACTGCAGAAAAGTTTTGATAACATCTCTATAAGGACATCAGTTTTTACAGATACTTGTTCCAAAACTCTCGCGAGCATTTTACGCACTTTTTAAACATTTTTGCTTATTGTACTATTTGAGAATTTTAAAAGTTGGCAAGTCTGCACATGGTACTGTGGCGAGGCACACTAAAAGCAATTCTGAGAATTTCTTTCGGTCACGGGATTATCTTTTACCGGTGCCGGTTGTGGGTTGTCTCCCTCTCACGCACGCACGCACACACAGGTAGCCTGCCTCCCCTCCGGGAACGGGTTCCTCCACCACGCTACCTGTGCTGTGGCCTGCGAGCTGGCTTCGCCGAGCGGCAGCACGAGACGGCGGAAAACTTTCAGGATTTGCGGAAATTGTGGAAAAGATATCTCGGAATTCAAAGCGATGACTATATGTTTTAAATACATGAATTTCTTCAGAAAAAAATTATCTTTTTTTCTAGACTTGTACTTTTTTTCTGTCATTCTCCTAAGCAGTATAAAATGGCCCCAAAGTTGGACAAGTTGGTGATTTTTTATTTCATATTTTGATAGAAAAAAACAAAAATGTAAAAGTATACAGACAATTCGTGTATTATCTTCTCGTGGGTGAAAAATTTTCAGATTCGTAGTGTCGATTAATAAAGTCCCATCATTATTTTAAAAACATAGTGTTCCGCTAACTTCTGATGCTACTAGGGAGGCCCCTTAAGGGGCCCGCCTCGTCAGAGGGGTATGTGTGTTAGTGAGGCGGGACGATAAGCGCGACGCTCGCTGGTGCTTCTAGCGCGGTATAGCCTCTAAGCGCAAGTCTCTGAACTGGCGCGCATTCGTCTCGTCGTCACAGGATAACTGTGAAATTTGAGCGGTGACCGTAACATTATATGGCGGAGAAATGAAGATAAAGGTGTTATGCAAGCCCCTTAAGTACTTTCAAGAATCTGTACTGATTGTTTTATGCCTAAAAATTACTCTGAAAACACGCGTTTTAGGCATTTTAACGCTTCTAAAAATACAGTTTAAAAACTTAATCCGAAATTAAAAGTACTTTTCGGTCCTCAGCGAACTCTTAAATGCTATTCGTAAATAGGCCCCACTCGGATATCTTGAGTAGTTTTGAAATCGCGTTGTTTTTCCTGAAGCTCTGCACACCGTATGTGTGCCCAGGTAGGCGGGCCCCTTAAGCGCTGACAGCGGTCGTAAACACGTTGCCACAAAAACCTTTATCTGCACCCTGCCGGCAAAGGGACGTGGAATGGGGGTTGTTAAGCGCTGACAGCGGTCGACAGGAAGTGGTATCTATTTTTAGATATGCGCTGCCTACGGCTGTACAGCACTCGGCAAGAGAAACGCAGTAACACACACTCACCACAAGAAACTTATTTTCTGTCCGATTTTCTTCGGATTTTCGGCAATTTTTCACGGTTCCTCGAAATTGGGTTGTAATAGAGAGGTGGTCGCAATAAATGGGGTCGCAACAAAAATGTTTTACTGTAGGCATGTCAATTGAAATGAGAGGACACAGCATAGTGAAGCAGACTCATCACATCAATAAGTTATGAGAATCTTCTAATTTAATAGAAAATATTATCATATTTGTCACGGGTGGGACAAATGAAAAATTAAGAAATGTTATTGTTAGCATCAACAATTACAAATGAAATTGTCAGATAACAAAGAACTCATGTAAATGTTTTTGTATGTCCTTTGTTAGTCCTAATCTATAAAACAGTTTTTTAGTATACAAACTTTTCCATGTATTCTGTCACGGGTGGGACATTGAAAACATGTACATGCAATTTTAAATAATACCATGCTTACCTTTTCAAATAATTGCTTTGGTGAATTATAAAAAGAACATTTTTAGCACCAACTAAAGTATGTTAAGAGATAACAGTACAAACAGCTGAGCATATGTAGTGATGCCAACTTTGCACCAAATATCACATGCAAGAACACAATTGCAAACCTGACTTCCTGGAATGAATAACAATAATACAGAGATTATATTACCATATTTATTAATGGAAAACAAAAATACAACATATTTGCTTGCAATTTCTACAAAAACTGATTGCATGTAATAATTTTCAAAAAATGTTTGCCAGGCTCACTTTCTCTCTCTCACGCACACACACGCACGCACGCACGCACGCACACACACACACACACACACACGCATATATCACAACTTTATGGACACAATAACTGTTACAATTTTTCTAAAATCACTTCCAAACTGATACATAAAATCAAGTAGTGAAAATCTTGGTCAAGTTCGTTAATGGGCTATATCCAACAAAAGGGGTACAAATGGGGAAGGTTTTTTTTGAAAAACAGAAAAATTGCTCCAACTCTGATAATACGGAAAATATCACATCTGTTTGAACTTGTACGAGTAATACCAAAGTCTTTTGTTTGAAGAAGTTTTAGATTCAATCAACCATAACTGCAAACAATTGAAAAAACATAGGTTGGAGAACAAAATTTTTTTAATTCCCTTTGTAGGCACAGCGTCGAATTCATACAAATTGTGTATTAATCTAATAATTTTTATCTAATCCTTATTCGGAAACTATTTTTGTTTAGACGAACCATTAAAAAAAGAGTATAATTTAAAAAAAAAATCATAATTTATGTACCATGTACACTGTTAAATCCATTTTGTTTTATTGAAAAACCTTAAAGTATTATCTAAAAATTATTTCTGAAATAATTTTATACACAACCAACCATTACTGCAAGAGGTAGAATAAACAAGGGATGGAGGACAAAAAAAATTCATAACTCCCTTCGTAAGCACATCAAATTTGAATAAATTTTGTATTAACCTTATCATTTTTGTCTAAAATGTTTTACTAAAACAATTTTTTAAAACATGAACCAATGCTGCAAGAGGTTGAAAAAATGAGGGGTAGAAATTTTAATAATAATAATAATTAAAAAAAACACATAACTCCCTTTGTAGGCACAACATTTAATCTGTACAAATTTTGTATTAGCCTTTAAATTTTTATCTAAAACTTTTTACTGAAACAATTTTTGATTAGATGAACCATTGCTGCAAGAGGTTGAAAAAAAATGAGGGGTTAGAATTCAAACAAAATCCATAACTCCCTTAGTAGGTACACCATCAAATCCGTTAAATTTTTTTGTAAATCTTATAATTGCTGCGGACTTCTTCAAGACCATCAATGAGCCCTGCCTGAACCTGTGATGGCAGTTCGTCTGTCTTCAGCTCACATTGCTAGTGAGTGACCAAGTAAGCTTGCACTTCTTTCTGCCTACAAGCAGGCAAGTTTTGTTCACCGGACCGTGACAATGACTTCTTCAAAGTAGCACGCAATTTTAGATGCAGCTATTTATATCACTGAGTCACTGGTCCTCTAGTCAATAAACTCTGTCAACATCATTTTGTTTAGGGTCACTAATTGACTTGTGACAGCATTAAAGTGTACAGCATTTAGGCATGGTCTATTTGCTTGTAAATGTACAAGTTTTCCAGACTTTGTCTAGGTCAGTTTGAACTATAGCGGTGTCGAACTATTTACCCGGATCAGGCCAATTTGTTGTGCTGTGAACAACTTTCTACAGCGCAGCTTTCCTTATCTGCAACTTGCTAATTATTTATGTTTAATTACAGCAGAAATGGCTATAGCACTATCTCGTATGTTGAGCTATGAACCTTTGCTTGAGACCTATACCCATTCAGTAATGCATTAATTCTTGTGTATCAAACAAGGCTGGCTGATTGTGACCAAAACAAGCTAGGAGTGGATGGACTTTAGGTGCTAAAAGGAAACATTTTGTGCACGTAAAACTGTTTCAGGGAAAATTTGGTTGCAATGACTTTTCCCTATATGTTGTATAGGTATTGTGTTAAATTCTTGTATTATATCCCTTGAAGTGTCATTGAAAACGCCCTCTTACTCTGTAAAATCACTGATGCACTTTGTATCATGTTAAGCCTTTTGTGACACATATGAAATACATTATAGTGTGTTTACGTATTTTTTGATCTTTATGATGTACCTCATAATGGGTTGCATTATTTTGTAATATTTATGAAATACCTCTCATATCATGTTATATTATTTTGTTATATTCATGAAACGCTTAATATTGCGTTGTATTATCTATACTAATATTATAATGCTGAAGAGTTTGTTTGTTTGTTTGTTTGTTTGAATGCGCTAATCTCAGGAACCACTGGTCCAATTAAAAAAATTCTTTCAGTGTTGGATAGTACATTTATCGAGGAAGGCTATAGGCTATATTATATCATCAATAACATTAGGGATCCTTACTAAAAGTCCAATTTAGAATCAAATGCGTTGGAGGGGGTTAGATACAACATGCAGTACACGTACAAAGTGTGTGTTGACAATGCCGCAGGTGCTAGAAGTTTATTTCCTATTGCCTATTAACATTGTTGCCACGCACTAGATGCCTTATCATTCTTCATTTTCCCATACAAGTAAAAAACACCCATGTGATATTAACAACGAAGCAATCAGTACCCTCATATAGAATACATAGAGATAGTGTGAGGTATATATGTAGATATAAAGAGATAAATACAGATAGAGAGATACATAGATATAGTATAGGACTATAGATGTAGATAGAGATAAATATATATTTAGAGATATGGATAGATTATTTGTATATGTGTAACTACTTCAAACATATTACAAAACAAAACTGAATGAGGCATTGCAATGCATGCCGAGCATTAGCTAGATAATGGAATCTTTTCAATATTAGTAATCCCTTATTTTTCAGTTTTTTTTTTCTATATTGCTTTATAGAGTCTAGATTACATACAGACCAGGTAAAACACTATAAACTGGTAGAACAACGTCTGTCGGGATCTGAAAGTGATATAAATTATTTTTCACACTTGACATTCAAATTAAGAAGCCAATTACTAACTACATCTGATCTCTAAACAGTTCCCCTTCACCCTGTGTTCAGCCCGGGCAACACTGGGTACTGCAGCTAGTCTTGTGATACATATGAAACACCTTATAGAATGTTTAGCTATTTCTGTGATATGAAACACTGTATACCATTTTATACCATTTTGTTATATTTATGAAACACCTCATAACTATTTGTGATACTTATGAAGCAATGTTTACCTTGGCCCTTGGGCATTTAAGTAATTTGCGTAAAATACTATACTTATATTTATCCTGGAACAAACTGTACAAACATTACATTTGAATAAAGTCATAATTTAGTCTTATCATTTATCCTTTTTCACAAACTCACTTATAGCCATTTCTGGCTGTCTGTATTAGAACAATCCTTGCACTGCCTTGTGTTTATACCTTTTCATTCTTGCACAGCTTGAAAGCTACTTGAAACACCGTACGTTCCCTAGAGGTTTCATATTTCAACAGTTCCATTGAGAAAAATAATTTGAACTCTCAAAAATATATTTATAAATTAAGTCACTAACCATCAAAGTACACTTTCTTTGCTCTTGACTAATATCTCAGGGTAGTTACTCGCAAAGTCTCTCTTTACAGACCACTGGTTTAACAAACTACGTAGGACTTATTTTGCACAATTGTTATAATATTTAATATTCCACAATATTTAATAGTCCACAATACGACACGCATCTAAGTGCAAAAAAAAAAAAAATCTTTAATGTTCATCCATCAGGCAAATTTAAGGTCAGGGACTTCGGAATTAAGCCGCAAACAAAGTCTTGTCGGTACTAATATGACATTAACTACAGAAGCTATGGCTTATCTAAATCGCCGATTCAACATTTCACTTAAACACACGTCAGGCCTAGAAATAGTCAGATTATACAACAACTGGTCCTCCAGCAACACCAGCTGCCCGGCTACCTAATAGCTGCACTTACTGGATGCATCACGAGCGTCCTGGTCACACACTCAAAATGGTCGCTGCCCTGGAAGGACTCCCAGATTGTCATATGATTAAAAATGTCAAACTTAACCGCCCTGTTGGCAAAGACATGATAATTTACTTAGCTAAAAGATTCACAAACATGTAAATATTTCTAAGAGTTTCCAGTCCAAACGGTCATCACGGACTTAAAACAAAAATTCTTGACATCATTACGTTTATATAAATAGACCACTTAAAAATACATTTAATAACTGCAACTTCCTTATCTGGCATTATGATAGTTTCAAGTGGAACATAAACAAAGTTATTGTAACGAATGTCAGCCTGTAAATAAATATATCCTAAATAAAGTAATGAAAGTAATGACCAGAACTTATTTCCGGACGTCTCTGTGCCCTGCATCACTGCACGGGGCCAACAACGGTCCCAGCCCGCTCCAGGAACGAGGCAAGGTAAAACAACTGAATACCATGTAGGGGAACAAAAAAAAACTGCACAAGATCCAGCCATTAACGGGATCGAGTGTCTTGGTTGCTGGCTCATCGCAGAGAACTTGCAATTGCGGCGGAGTTTGAGAACAACATTTTTGAAGAACCCGTCTGGTCTAGACAGTTGCGTCCACGCTCTTCTTCTCTTATGTTGACCCCCCTAATCCTCAACCTTGTTCCGTATTGTTCTGTGATGCTCTGTGCTGACCAGGAGAATGGGGTAGGGGCAGTGGAGATGATGGATGGTGGATGAAGCTACACTTATCAAAAACCTGTCTTCTTTGTTATCTTGAAGATCATCAGCTCTCCACAGTTCTTCTTCTAAGCTTTTCACTTTTTCTACATAATTTTTCCAGTTCTCTTTTGATATGTGGTCATAACCTTGTGTTATTAAGGACGCCATATTAT
The DNA here is from genome assembly GCF_032445375.1 of Bacillus rossius redtenbacheri. Taxonomy (NCBI): domain Eukaryota; kingdom Metazoa; phylum Arthropoda; class Insecta; order Phasmatodea; family Bacillidae; genus Bacillus; species Bacillus rossius. The sequence continues at coordinate 104,611 of NW_026962011.1, forward strand.
GCGCCTTGAAAGTTGTGCTATGCAGTTTTACGAAAATTTTACTTGAGCCCGTATCATTCCAATAGGTGTGAGCTTGCAATCATATGTGGGCAAGTGAAGTACAGTAGTAGTATGATTTGGAGACTTCTGGGACAAGGCATTTCTTATGGGACTATGACTTTGTGGTGGCTTCTTGTGGTGGCTTGCCAATCTTTAGGATTCAAATGTGTTAGGTCATGTCCGCAGCTCGTTGCCTATGATCAGGAGGTCGGCGGCCATTTAGATGAAACACATTCGCCATCTAGGAATTCGAAATTATTAAACTAAAAATTCAGAAATAATTCCAAAAATCATAAAAAAAACTCACTTGTTAATTTAATGATTGATATGATAGATTTCTCTCCTCTGTTCAATACCTGGACGATGCAAATGTTTGTTATAGGTTAAAAAAAACCTATTTAATAAAACATGGCCAAAATCCTAAAAGTGACTTAAATTACTCCTATACCAGCCTCCAGTAAGCCAATGATAACACAGACAGCAATCTTGAAATTCTGTCATTATTAACCTGGAAATTTGGAGAAATTTCAAAATTCATCATATAAACAGTGTAATGTTGCAGAACCCTGCCCTCCTAATTAAATAATTTTTATTTTAAACTATTTTCATGAATGTAAATATTTCTTAAAAAGTCTTTCTAATGATATTTTACCGTTTGTTATGTTTTAGGGTTGATATTTTTCACTTGCTATGTTCTTAAGAAGGTATTTTGTGTTTTAACAGACATTTTCTATCATTAGTAATTTTTATGTAATTATTCACGAAGAAGTCGCTGTTGTAGATTTTTACGTGGTTAGGCCTACTTATTCATGTTTTTCTCAATAAGTTTAATTTGGTAAAGTAATTCGTATTATAATTATTATTCTTAATTTTTATTAACGTGTTGTAATATAATTATAAATCACGGGACTGTGTCTGGGCTGGTGTGATGGTTAGAAAGAGAGGCATGAGAGGCCTGTAAGTGGAAGTGAGAAAGAAACAGTGTTTCCCCGCCAACCGAGATAAAGACGGTAATTCCCCCCGTGCATGGGAACTGTGTGATAACTGCTCTCTCACGGTGTGGGAGAGAGAACGAGAATGGAAATCCCCGATTTCGATGTGAAATTGAAAAGAGACTGATCAGGGGAAGCCCAGAGTTCTGTGTGTAAAAGGTTTTTTCATGTGTTGTAACTTGTTCTGTGATTGGCTAATATCTGTAGCGTGAATGAAGAGTGCGTGTGATTGGTCGGTGAGGTCAGGTGACTTCTCCTCCCTGCGTGGAGAAGAGAGTGGCCAGACTTCACCAGTCATCTGTCGATCGCTGCCACAGTAGGTCGCGTTCGGTGGCTTCTCACTAAAGTATAATGTAATGTACTAATAGATAATTTCACGTTGGTGGTCGAAGCCAGGACTATTAGTAATACAACCTAATTTGTTTTTGTTTTGTTTCGGACAATGAATTAGAAATTGCGGCCACCTTCGTCGGCATTAGGCTCGGGGCGGAATTCGTTTTCGCTGGGTGCGGCCCTCTTCGAGGTCGTCCCATTTTCTTGTACTTGCAGTAAAACATTACTGAAGGACTTCATCTACGCTATTAATTTTCGGTAATTTCTTGTCATGCGAGCTACCAGCAGTTTTTCGACGGGCAGATATATGTGTGGAACGAGTGAATGAACTATTGTAAGTGTTTGTAATCGTCGGTGCATTCCATTTGAAAAAAAATAAATAAAAAAAAAAACAACAAAAATTACAATCGGCATTGAACTGTTTATTTTGTATATAACGAATCGTTATATTTGGCGCCCGGCCGCGCGGCTTGAATTTGGACACGACCCTGAGAGCAAGACGGACATTTTCGGCGGTAAACAAAGGTGATCTCCCAGAACTTTCGGCGCAGCTGAGCGGTGAATGCAGTTTTTCTCCGCGGCGAGAGACAACGGGCTGTTGCAGCGAGTGAAGAGTTCCAGAGAGACGACGGAAAACGGTACTTCGAGGGACAGAGCGACCCAAGGCACCGTGGGACTTCAGGCCTGTCTCATCGCGGGACATCGAGATCGTCGCATCGCGGGACTTCGAGATCGTCACTTCGCGGAACAACGTGGGATGAGTCGCCGGAAACAGCAAGTGAAAGGAGCAATATAATGTAAAGAATTGTGCAATTAGGGTTCCAGTATTGTAGTGTTTTGTATGTGTGTTAGGTTTTTATATCCAGAATTGTTGGTTATTGGTAGAAACATGAGTACCAGTAGCAGTGAAACTACCGATTTCATAGGATTTTTAGAAAATCCTGAAAATTCAAATCATTCAGATCCGAACCTTGATATTGAACTAATAGAGCAAGATTTTTCATGTCAGCAGGAGAAACCTGTAAACATGGAACATCCTGCCGAACTAGGTCAGGATATGGAATCCCACACAATAAGCAGCCCAGTTGAGGTTATGGGGGGGTCAGATCAAATGCTACAGATCTTGTTGTCAATGAGACAAGAAATGAAACAGGGACAACAGGAAATGACACAAAAAATTGAACAGGGACAACAGGAGTTGAAACAGGAATTAAAACAGGATCTTACTAGTAAAATTGAACAGGGACAACAGGAAATGACACAGAAAATTGAACAGGGACAGAATGAAACCAACAACAAAATAGATCAGGAAATTCACAAAATTGAGGTAAATTCACAAGAGATTGCGAAGGTTAGGAGCGAAATAGCTTCACAGTTGCGACAAGAAATTGATAGGGTTGAAAACCAAATGAATGACTTTAAAATTGAAATTAATGAACAGGTCGCCACATGTACAAACAAAGTACATGAATGTGTAAATAATATTGCAGAAATGCAAGCCGGGATGGGAACATGTGTTGAAGAAATGAGCATTTTGAAGGAAAATATTTCAATTCAGGGAAACGAGATTCAGGAAAATAGGGGGAAAATATCTGCATTACAGGAAAATTTCAATCAAATTCAAATTAGCATGGATAGGGACCACAATGAGCTCGTTGAGGTGCATGGTAAAGCGAATGAGAATGCCAGAGGTATTTTATTAAATGAGAGGGAGATTGAGGAAGTCAAAAGCAATTTTGAGGTTAATGTTGAAAAAGTTTTGATGGAAAATAGGAGAATTGGTAACCAATTCGAAAAGTTTCGAGATGAGGTTGGACAGGAGTGTTTGAAAAAGATAGAAGAAAAATTGGGAAAAATTAGGGGAGATTCTAATGGAGGGATTAGGAGTACAGTGCTTACTGTGGATGAAGTTAACCTTTTTGAAAAAAGTGTACCAAAATTCTACGGGGATGACCGAGGGGCAACCCCAATACAGTTCATCACAAAGTGTGAAAAGGTTTTTGGATATTTAAAGGGTTCAGATGAACAGCAAGTAGAATTGTTTGTATCAAAATTGGATGGGGCAGCATTGCAATGGGCAATGCATAAGGAGAGTGAGTGGAAAACTTTTGAGGAAGTTAAAACAGCCTTTCTAGACAAGTATTGGGGGATCTATGTCCAGGACGATTTCTTGCAGTACTTGTTTACAGGAAAATACCGGCATAGGGATGGTCACATGGCTCCATATGTACGAAGGCTGTACTTACAATCGAAATTTTTGAACAACCCTATCACCGATGAACGTTTTATCTCCCATATTGTTCATCATTTTTTCCAGCAAGTACAGAACTGCATTCTAGGGGCCAGGGCAAGAACTGTGGACGAGGTCATTGATTTGCTAGAAACGTTGGACAGGAGAAATGAAAGGGAGGAAGGACTGAGGGGCAGAGATCCAGACAATCGGGACCAGCGAGGACCACCCAGAAATAGAGGTCACCATCCTGAGGGTCAACAGCAGGAGGTAAGACCACTGCAAGTACAGGAAAGGCGGGGGAACCATCAGCTGCCCAGGTGGAGACCAGAGCCACGTCCGCAGGAGCAAAGGCAAGGTGAGGACAGGCAAGACAGACATGGAAATGGACCGAGGAGGCAGGAAAGCAGTAATTTAAACAGGTAAGCGGGAAGGATCGAGCCCCAAATCCCTCCCAGGAGTGTGACTTAGGGGTCAAATCAAAATGTCACACAATACAGATAAATGAACCTAGCATAACACATGAATTGGAAGAGCTATTAAACGAAACAGAGGAACCTACAAATATTGTTCAAGGTAAAGTAGGTATATGCCCATACATTAAAGGTAAAATTGTCTGTGCCAGTAAGGAAGCAAATGTGTTAGTTGATTCAGGTAGTGAGGTGACTGCCATGTCAGAAGAATTTTTTATGTCTCTAGGTAATGAAATTTCAAAATCCGCAGCAGTTTTTCAGTCTCAAATGTAACCATAATTGGAGCCACAGGGATTAGGAATAAAAATGTCAAAAAACAGGTACTACTAGAGATAAAATTTGGAGAGGTAGCCATGTGGGTAGTGTTCCTAATTGTTAAAGGGCTCAGTATTGATATTGTTTTGGGGGCAGACTGGCTGCAGCGAAATAATGTTATAATAGACTACTCTATGCAGTGGATACATGTGGCAGGAGCCCTCATTGATTTCGGAGCAGAAATAAAGGCAAAATCATTTAGTCTAAGGATAATACGAGGAGAAAATTTTAAAGAAACAGAATTGAAGTGTAATTTGTTGGAAAAACAATACATTACAAAAAATGATGTAGATCAGATAACCTTGCATAGTGGTACTGTAGAACAACAGGAAAAATTAAGGGGAATTTTACATGTAGAAAACAAAGCTTTTGCCAATTTTCCAGGGTTAAATAATAAGTATGAATGTAAGTTAAATTTGAGAGAGCACCAACCATTCGTTCAAAAACCATATCCAGTAGCATATCAGTTGAGACCGGCTGTGGAGCAAGAAATTCAGAATATGATAGATACAGACATTATCGAGAGACGCAGTTCAGAATACTTGAATCCTATGGTAGTGGTCAAAAAGAAAAATGGGGGGGGGGGGGGGGGGTGAGATTGTGTTTGGATGCTAGGAAAGTCAATCAAATTATAATCCCAGACAGAGAAGCACCAGAACCAATGGACGAATTGTTACAAAAATTTGAGGGTTGTGCGTATTTTTCGAAAATCGATTTGGTTGCATCCTATTGGCAAATTCCTTTAGCACTTGAATCTAGGCTTTGTACTGCATTTCCCTATCAAGGAAAAACATATTGTTTTAAAAGGCTACCTTTTGGACTAAATGTTTCGGTCTGTCATTTCATTAGGGGGCTCGAGGCAGTTTTAGGACCAGAAATTCTAAATATGGTAACGATTTATGTAGATGACATCATGATTGCCACTGCTACATTTGAAGAACACTGTGACATTATTGAAAGGGTTTTGAGAAAACTACAAGAGGGGGGAATGACAGCAAATTTACAAAAATCTGAATTTCTGAAGGACGAGATTACGTTTCTCGGTAATGTAGTTAATGCAGAGGGCATCCATATTGACCCTGAGAAACTGAAAGCAGTAAGGGAATATCCCTCCCCTAAAAACCGTAAACAATTGGAACGCTTCATTGGCTTTTTCAATTTTTTTAGGAAATATATATAAAATTTCAGTGGAATCTGTGGACCGTTGAGGAAGCTCATGCAGAAGGGGCAGAGTTGGGAGTGGGGACCTGAACAAGAGGAAGCAGTGGAGAGACTCAAACAGGAGTTAGAGAAGGAAGTGTTGTTGCATCATCCGAAGTTAGACGAGAAGTTCTACATTGCTTGTGATGCATCAAATGAGGCTGTAGGGGCCATGTTGTTTCAAGTGAGTGAGGAGGGGGAGCAGGTACCCATCAGTTTTGCAAGCAGGGCACTTAACACTGCAGAAATAAACTACACCACCACAGAAAAGGAATTACTCAGTATTGTGTTTTCATGTTCTAAATTTCGCACTTACATTTATGGCAGGGAAACAGTAGTGTTAACAGATCACAAGGCTTTGTGCCACATAAATTCATGTAAATTGTTACACGGTAGAATCACCAGGTGTATTTTGGCATTACAGGAATACACTTTAGACATACAACATGTTCCAGGGAAAACGCAGGTAGTAGCTGATGCTCTTTCCAGGGGAATTGCAGACGTGGAGGCCACTCAGGCACAGGAGTTTCAGATTCGGAGAATTTGTAAACAAATGCAGGAAGTTAATGAAGGACTGAAGGAATTTTCAGGGCAACTTAAGGAGGAAATTAATGAAGATCCTCGATTACAAATTGTAATTAAAGAGTTGGAATCTACAAATTGTAGAGGTATTATCAAGGAAAAGTTTGTGGTTAAAGAGGGCTATTTATTTCAAAAAGTAAACAATGAATTGTCGCAATGGGTTTTATGTATACCAACTAATTTAAGTACTGAAATTTGTAAACTTATGCATGCAGAGTGTGGACATTTTGGTGTAAGAAAAACTGTACAGTATATAAAGGGATTTTGTATATTTAAAGATATGTACCGAACTGTGGCTAAGGTAGTCAGGCAGTGTTTACCATGTGCACAGACAAAAGTAATGAACAGTAAGTGCAAAGGAGTCATGCAACATGTGTTGGCAACTAAGCCATCAGAGGTAGTATGTGTCGATTTGTTTGGTCCGCTACCACAGGGAAGGAGTGGAGTAAAATACATTTTTGTTGTTCTTGATGTATTTACAAAATATGTTAAATTGTACCCGATCAAACGAGCAACAGCTCAAGTGGTAACAGAGAAAATTCTGGATGTGTATGTAAAGGAAATAGGTGTGCCACAAAAGATTATTTCAGATAATGGACCTCAGTTTAGGGGAGAGGTATGGAAAACATTAACTGGTATTCTTGGTATTGAACTAGGCCATACAGCAGTGTACCATCCAGCTGCTAATCCAGTGGAGAGAGTGATGAGGGAACTGGGTAGGTTATTTCGATTGTACTGTAGTGAAAACCATAGCCAATGGGCTAATATTGTGAGTGAAGTGGAAGCTATTATAAACAATGTTTGGCATGAAAGCACAGGTTTTTCACCAATAGAATTAATGCAACAAATGTTACCTACTTCAAAACTGCAAGAACTAATTGGTTATCCAGACAATGATACGGTAAGGGTAAAAGACAAATTGGAAAAGGCAGGGAAAAGACTGTTGTATAAGGCAGAGGAAAGGAAAAGTAGATTTGACAAAGGAGTTAAACCTTGTGTTTTTAAAGTAGGGGACGAAGTACTGATAGCGTCCCATAAATTGTCTTCACTGTATGAACAAAAAATTGATAAGTTTTTTCACTTGTACGATGGACCTTTTGCAATAGAATCTATTGTAGGCCATAATGTTTATAAGGTAAATGGTGTAAATTGGCATGTATCACTACTTAAACCTTGGAAAATCCAGTGACAGGTTAAGGACAGAATATGTAAATTAATATAGATAAGTGATAAGGTTAAACCATTACATGTTTTTTGATGTATAGTCTTACGCAGTGTGGAAATTCTTGTTGTAACAAGCTTAACAGATGTTTATGTTTTGTGTAATTTTTTAGTATAACTTTGTATAAATTTTTTGTGTAATTTGGTAATAGGTTAGCCGAGCTGACTAGCAGCTAAAAGGGTTGTAATTGAGCGTCCCTTACCTTTCGGCTAGCTCAGGAGCTAGGAATGAAAGATGAAGAGGTTGGAATAACCTTTGTGTATTTTTGTGTGTAATTTGGAAAAAGGTTAGCCGAGCTGACTAGCAGCTAAAAGGGTTGTAATTGAGCGTCCCTTACCTTTCGGCTAGCTCAGGAGTTAGGAAGGAGGATAGAGGAGGTTGGAAGAACTTCGAGTATCTTTGTGTATTTGTTATGTGTCCCTTACCTTTCGGCTAGCTCAGGAGTTAGGAATGATGGAGAAGGAGGTTGGAATAAGAGTAAATTTGTGTATTTTTATGTGTGATAATGATGTTTTTGTGTATCTTTTATATTATAGTTAATGATACTAAGAGATGTAAGTAAATAATGTCAACAAATGGAAATTCAGTGTGTTGATGCAGAATTAAGTTTGTGTGTATTTTGGTGTAAATATTATGAGGTTGTGTAACTTTTTAATAAGAAAGTTTGAATATGATGAGTGATGATGTAGTGTGTTATATAAAAGGTTTTGAAGTTTCAAATAACTAATTTAATGTTTTCTGGAGTTGTATTTGTTGTGGAAGATTTATTATGTGAGTTTCTGTGTGTTAGGAAGTTGAGCCATTTAGTAGAAGTTGTAGTTTATTGGGTTATCAATGTTGAGCAGACTAGTCCTAATTTTGAAATAAGTGTTGTCCAGTGTTTGAAGTTATGTTAGTGGTATTGTCTTAAAATTTTAGAATTTTTTTTTGGATGGAATTTAGGAAAATTTTGGTGTCAACAGTTTTGAAGCGATAGTGTTGTCAAAGTTTTATAAGTGCAGATATGAAGAGTGGAGATATTGGTTAATTTGTGGGTTAAAGTGGTTATTTCATGGGATTTGAGGAGTTTGTCAGAAGCAGCAGAGAATCAGAGTAACAGCGGTTTTTTAAGGGATTTTAAAGGAAATAATGTGTTTTGAGGTTTTTTATTGTCGTCGTCGAGGTTTCTGCCGAGGTGTAAGTGTTTGAGAAGTTGAAGTTTTTGTTTTTATCGTCGTCGTTGTTAAGGTGGTCATGGAGACGTAATTCCTTGAGCTTAAGATTTTCGTCATTCGTTGAGGTAGTTATGGAGTTTATTGCAGCTGGTGTTGAGGTTTCCACAGTTGTACAAGTAAGTTGTTCAGAGTTTTTTGTTGTTATTGAAGATTCTTCGTTGACCAGGGAGTGTCTGCTTGAAGCTTGTAGAGAAACCAGTTTCAAAGTTATTTGTATTTTGCACTGATGAGAGGGAGATAACCGTTTGTGAAGAGTTGTTGACACTTTGTAGTAAGAGATATGTTTTCAAATTTTTGGCTTTTTTGACAAGGAATTAATATTGCAATATTTAGGAAATAGTTTTTTTGAATTTATATATAAACAAGTGTTTTAATTACTGGATGCATTTATTTCTCAGCATGTATGTATTTATTTTGTACAGATTAGTTTTTCACTTTTGTAACTTTTCAATTAAATGTAGTGTTAATTTAATTGAAAAGTTGGGGGGGTAATGTAATGTTGCAGAACCCTGCCCTCCTAATTAAATAATTTTTATTTTAAACTATTTTCATGAATGTAAATATTTCTTAAAAAGTCTTTCTAATGATATTTTACCGTTTGTTATGTTTTAGGGTTGATATTTTTCACTTGCTATGTTCTTAAGAAGGTATTTTGTGTTTTAACAGACATTTTCTATCATTAGTAATTTTTATGTAATTATTCACGAAGAAGTCGCTGTTCTAGATTTTTACGTGGTTAGGCCTACTTATTCATGTTTTTCTCAATAAGTTTAATTTGGTAAAGTAATTCGTATTATAATTATTATTCTTAATTTTTATTAACGTGTTGTAATATAATTATAAATCACGGGACTGTGTCTGGGCTGGTGTGATGGTTAGAAAGAGAGGCATGAGAGGCCTGTAAGTGGAAGTGAGAAAGAAACAGTGTTTCCCCGCCAACCGAGATAAAGACGGTAATTCCCCCCGTGCATGGGAACTGTGTGATAACTGCTCTCTCACGGTGTGGGAGAGAGAACGAGAATGGAAATCCCCGATTTCGATGTGAAATTGAAAAGAGACTGATCAGGGGAAGCCCAGAGTTCTGTGTGTAAAAGGTTTTTTCATGTGTTGTAACTTGTTCTGTGATTGGCTAATATCTGTAGCGTGAATGAAGAGTGCGTGTGATTGGTCGGTGAGGTCAGGTGACTTCTCCTCCCTGCGTGGAGAAGAGAGTGGCCAGACTTCACCAGTCATCTGTCGATCGCTGCCACAGTAGGTCGCGTTCGGTGGCTTCTCACTAAAGTATAATGTAATGTACTAATAGATAATTTCACGTTGGTGGTCGAAGCCAGGACTATTAGTAATACAACCTAATTTGTTTTTGTTTTGTTTCGGACAATGAATTAGAAATTGCGGCCACCTTCGTCGGCATTAGGCTCGGGGCGGAATTCGTTTTCGCTGGGTGCGGCCCTCTTCGAGGTCGTCCCATTTTCTTGTACTTGCAGTAAAACATTACTGAAGGACTTCATCTACGCTATTAATTTTCGGTAATTTCTTGTCATGCGAGCTACCAGCAGTTTTTCGACGGGCAGATATATGTGTGGAACGAGTGAATGAACTATTGTAAGTGTTTGTAATCGTCGGTGCATTCCATTTGAAAAAAAAATTAAAAAAAAAAAAAAAAAACAACAAAAATTACAATCGGCATTGAACTGTTTATTTTGTATATAACGAACCGTTATAATAGTTTATTAAAATAATGACTGATTTGATAATTATCCATCCTCGAATCTATTCTTGACTGATGCAAAAATGAAATTTAATTATATATCACAAAAATTTACCAAAACAAGACATGTTCGAAAAAGATTACAAATAAAAAATATTTTTACGTAAATTCTACAAGTACAAGTACAAGTACAAGAACAATTACAATTACATAATCATTTTCCTTCAATCATTTTCATCAATTATCATCATTCATTATCATCCACCATCAATCATCATAATTCATTATCACACACCATAAATCATCTTCAATATTCATCAACATCAACCATCATGAATCATAAATCCACAATCATCATCAATCAACATCATCAAAATCTATAATCACAATCAATAATCAACATAAATCGTAACCAACCATCATCATTATCAATCACCACCACCACCATCAGGGTGCAGCTAGCATCTCATGGGGGTGTCTAAGACGATGCCGGCGCCACATAGGGTCGAGACAGGGTGAGACGGGCACCACATGGGGGCGGCCGGGGTAAAACTGGCGCCACATGGGGTCAACTGAGTGGAAGCCAGTTCCACGTAGGACAGCCGGCCTGATGCCAGCGCCATGTGCAAGGACATACCATTACGCGTGAGCCAAACAGCATGCGAGCCTTGTCCTCCTCTTGCGGAGACGTGCCCTCTTCAACGGACGTGCGAGTCATCTTGATCTGCAGCTTCTGCTTGATGGCCTGCACCCAGGTCTCACCATCAACAACACAGGTCACTGCAATCAGCGGGCTTGTGCATGCAAACATAACTTTACACAATTTTTACAAAATTTAAAACTAAAATAAACTTAATTATGGCTCTTGCTGCAGGTAGTGTTGCTCACCACAGAAAGCAGAAATGTACATGATGAATATGTATGAGTGTGAGCTGAAGAAGTCTGGTAGCTTGTGTGAGTGCCACCTCAATATTTCTTGAAGATAAGGAAAACCCAAAATATGTCACCCAAATATGATGAAGACAGATACTTTGCTGGTTGCTTATTCTGGTGCAAATTTTGAAAATACTACAGCTGGGCAAGTTTGCAAAGTTTTTAATCAAGTCGAGTTGGGCTGAGGTCATTACTAATACAGTTGAATAAAGTCCAGACTTACAAATAATTTTTTTGTCAGCCAAGAGGTTGCACAAAAGTTTATTAAAAATGAGTATTAAATGGATTATGCATTATGATATTATAATAAGGGTCAAAATAAATAATGCATCTAGAAATTTATTAGTATACATTATATTTTTGTAAATGACGTAAATGTTTAAACAACTTTCTCCTTATTAGCTACTAAGTCTGATAAATTAAAGAAATAAATTTTATCGGCATTTATGTTTAATTAATTTTGCACAAGAGTGGCTTCTAGCAAATAAGAGGAATAATAACTAAACTGAACCGTTGGTTAGAATAGTTACTGTATTTACCAATTCCTTGATATTTATGTATTGTAACGAACACAAACAGGACCGCGACATGCACCAGGTCCGGAGCTGACTGGCGGCCCTGCACGGCCACTGGCGTAACACGCCATGTCACTTGCTGTCCACTGACGTAACGCATGTCAGGCCACTGGCGTCATGTGCCATGTCATGTGCTGTCCACTGACGTATGATATGCCACGCGTGCCTGGCCGGATTACAAGGGTCGTCGCTACACCCATTCCCCCCTCCACTCCTCGCACATCGTCCTTCTTCGGCGCTGTTATCTAGCGATGAGCGGCCTAGGGAATTCCGCGGGCCACCGTGCGGAGTGGCGTGAATGAGCACTGTCTTTCTGGACTTTTCGGGTGGGATCGGCCCGGGATGACGCGACACGTCACTGCCGCTCTCGTCGGTTCTGGAAAGACGACCCACTAGTATAAAAGCGTGACGTCGGCTTTTGAGCGAGTGAAAGGAAGTGCGACTTCGGTGAAGAGGGTGAGAGACCCCCCTCGAGAGTGCGACTGAGTAGCACGAAACTGTGTGTGTGGACAGGCATGAGGTAAGGGGCAAATCACTGTTGAGCCTAGCTACAGTGAGGAGTGTGAACTGTGGAACTTGACAGACATTGAGTGACTTGCGAATAAACATTTTTAAATATAGTAGGGCCGCGACGTCTTGGCGTGTCGTTTTGCGGGGAGCAGGGAAGAGTAAATGAGAGGGGAAGCAGCTGCGCGCGCACATCAGCCGCTATGCGGTTCGTAGCAAAAACATCAGGCGCCTCGCTCTCAGTCTGAAGCAAGCAATGGAGCCCGACGCAGGACGTTCAAGATACAATAAAGTAATACATATGGGGAGAGAGGAATTATATGTAGTATAATCCAGTGCTGTGATGAAGAAGCTGCCAACAAATGTCTGCTAGTACCTCTTGCAAAAGCAACCGAAAGAGCTGCGCGATACACAGGTATAAGCCAAAGATCAGTTTCGCGCATCCGAAAACACAACAGAGAGACGCCAAATAAAAAACAAACAACACCAGGCAAACAAAGGTAATTATAACTTTAAATAATAATACTTACATTATAAGTTTTTCAACGCATTCCCCGTAATTTCACCCGCGGTTTGTTTGTTTTGCATTTGGCAATTTTCCAGACTTTCTGCACCGCTTGTTAGAATATTTGTTAGCTACAAGTGTAGCCGATATTGCTACACATTATATTGCATTATATTACATGATATTATATTACATTAAATTACATTACATACATTATACATAGATACATATACATTATACATTGCATTATATATTTTATGATATATATGATTTTATGATATATATTAATGTATATTATATTAATATATTATTTATTTACAATTTATATGTTTATATTTACATATATATAACACTCCTTTATTTGACCATGAAACAGCCTCTCATGTGTAATTATTCATTTCAGGCCAAAAAAACTGGGAAACATTTGTTGTCAGTTGATGACTTTGATAGAAGAGTTATCAGAGACACTATCCACGAATTTTATGCAGTAAAAAAAGTGGTTCCCACAACAAGGAAACTACTGCCAGTTTTGAAAGAAAAAATCGGGTGGAGTTGGGGAAAGACTTCGCTGCGTAAAATACTCAAAGAAATGGGATTTGTGTGGAGAAGAAGCCAAAATAAGCGAATGCTTCTTCTCGAAAGATCTGACGTTGTTGCTTGGCGATCACGGTACCTGACTCAGATGAAACAGTGCAGGGAGGCTGGGAAGAAGATATTTTACATGGATGAATCCTGGGTTGACACTAATTTAACCTTTCAGAAATGTTGGCAAAAGAAAGGTGACGTTGAAGGTGTAATGGCAACAGGAAATGCAGCGCACAGACTGATAGTTGTAAGCGTTGGTTCTAGGCAAGGCTTCCTTCCCGGAGCCTCTCTTGTTTATAAAGCAGGCACAACAACAGGAGACTACCACGGCCAGATGAACTCTGGAAACTTTGAAAAATGGATTACGGAAAAAGTATTTCCAAATTTGCCACCCGCTTCAGTCTTGGTTATGGATAATGCTCCATACCATTGCAAGCAGGAAGACAAACCGCCATCCAAGTACGACAGCAAGTGTGCAATGATAGCTTGGTTGCAGAGAAAAGGTATAGAATGTGACGATAAAATGCGGAAAACAACACTTGCCGAACTTGTTGAAAAACATCGACCAAGAGAAAAACGTTTCAGAGTAGACAGGTTAGCTGAGCTACATGGTCATCGTGTAATTCGTCTGTCTCCCTATAATTGTGAATTAAATGCTATTGAGCTTGCGTGGGCCAAAATGAAGTGTTTAATTCGTGAGAACAATACTTATGGTGAACTTTCGTTGCAAGCGCTGCAGTCGCAAACCACCAGGGCCTTAGATTCCATCACAAGCACCGACTGGGAAGGTTACTGTCAACACGTGGTCAGTAAAGAGGACGAGTATTGGGAAAAGGACTGGGTCAGGGAGGATGTATTGGAAGGTTTTATAATAAATGTGCGTAATGACAGCGATGACAGTGCATCTGAAAATAGTGACGCAACTTCTGACAGTATTGATGAATCTGTTCTTGCTGTCCCATTGTGACATTCATATACATGCTGCTAGTCAAAACTGTTTATTTCAGATTCTCTAAACGGCACCTGTGTTTTCGTACCATGTGCGTCTCTGCCTGAGGACGGGAGCAGATAGCAGTTCCCGAAACGTCGCTTGTTTCTGTTTTAGAAAACTGTTTCGTCTTTTCGTTTTGTCGTGTTTTTGTCTCGTTTTGACTGTTGTGCTGAATTTTTTGGGTTCAATATTTTTGTGCTGTCATCATTTGTGTTTTTTTTCTCATTCTCTTCTGTTTTTGGAAAACTATTGTGTTTGTTTCGTCTTTTCGTTTTGCTGTGTTTTTGTCTCGTTTCAACTGCTGTGCTGAATTTTTTGGGTTCGGTATTTTTGTGTTGTCATCATTTGTGGGGGTTTTTTCGTTCTGTTAGTTCATTTTTGTTTGTTTTTTTTGTTTGTTGACCATATTCCTGTTGTGGAGTATTGTGTGGTGTTTATATCCTGACAACAGCAATGTTTTGCTTAATTTGTGTTTTTGTCATTTGTTTTTTTTGTAGTTTTCTTCTACAGACATACACGTGCTTAGCAATGGCATATGTCCAAAAGCTTACATCAAGTCATGCACTCCCATTGCACTAATCTTTCAAAGATAATGGCCAAAATTCATACTTTTATGTTTGAGAGAGTTCTATTAATCTAAATACAAATGTTTTAAAACATATTTGTCAAAAAAAGTGTTTTTTTCAGAGTACTTCGGCTTTGTCTGCTAGGATATGATGTAAATATTATATTATGTTACTATTGTGTTATGACTGTGTTATTTTTTTCTGTTTTAATACTATTGTTGCCAAACAATGTTACTATTATCGTGTTTTTAATGTTAACATTATTTCACACTGCTGTCATATTCTTAACTTAAATCTCTACTGGCTGCTAAATAGTGTTATAATAGCATGTAATTCGTGTTATTTTCTGAGTCAAAGTACTAAACGTTTTGTCAGTAGGATTGTACGTGAAAAGAATATACGTTTATCTATGGGTCAATGGTTTATAAAATACCCGAGGATGGTTTGATAGAAATATGGTTTTCGGCCCCCTCGAAATGACTAAAATGGTTCTTTCAGAGTGCTGTTATGGAAAATACCAACCCAAGTGTATAAAAGTGGTAAGGTTCTTGACGTACGTGAAAGTGTCATGTCGATCGTCTTCACATTTCAGCCAAACCAAATGGAAAAGAAAGCTTCAACGAGGGAGTTAGCTGCAAGTCTTAATTAATTATGTTTCCTACAGCAACCCACAATTACAAATTTAGTTCTTAATGTACTGAAACTATGTATATTTCTAGCCCAGATTAAGCTAATAATTTATTTTAATTTATATTTCTTCGTTCCATGTATATATTTTATTATTTGAAAACTCTTTGGATTTAATATGTATATCTATGTACCTAATTGAAACCCTATGACTAAAACGAACATTTGAGACGGGCAATTGCAAGGACCCCTCTAGGAACAATTGAAATTTAAACGGTAAATTGCTAATTTGACACCGTGTTTATTAATGTAAAATGTTATTACTATATGATTTTATTTTGAATTTAATGTGAGATTTTGTGTTCCGCGCTATTGTTGCGCGCGGAATTGATGTGTTTTATTAAAAATAATGTAACTAGCATTAGTTCTCGGCCAATCAGGAGAAGTATTTTAAATGTGACATGCATTGTTAAATTACTTAAATTAAGAAGGTTTTTAAGAAGTATGTAATGGCCTATTAATGAATGGACACGTATAAAAAATTGTCGGAAATTTATCCTGAAAAATAGCTAATTAGAATTAGGCATCCGCACCAAAGGATGAAATGAACTGATTGTTTAAGTGTCAGTGTATAGTAATAGGGCTTTATCAAAAAGGATAAAGATACTATGAGTGTATAAATACGTGAGTAAGAAATGACTGTGTCTGTTACTCCATTTCGTTAGTACGAAACACGTATCACATACATACTTAGTTATTCTGCAGCCTCATTTCAAGGAAAACATTGAGAAACTGAAATATTGTAAAATTAACTTAGTACGTGAATCTAATTTGACACTCTATTTTAACACACAACTGTAATTACCCAGTGGTCTGGGAGAGAGCATCAAAGCTCTACCGACTTAAATTACTTTGATCTAGCCGAGGTAAAACTTATGTAAATCATAATTATATACTGAATCAGTGTATAAGATTTCGAACCCGAACATAAGAGACACTTGATTATTTAATAAATATGCGCATCGTCACTCCAGACATTTTCCAATATATATGTGTTCTGCAGTGCCAACAATTGTTATGATTTTGAAAGGAATAAATATTTTTTTACTTTTTGATATAAACCTGAGATTCTTTGATTTTCATTAATAAATAATTAAAATTACCATTGTGTTTTTATGATATTGTAATCTAGGTACTTATTACCAACTGTATCCCTACCTATAAATGTATGTGTATACCTATCTATGTGTCAATACAAGTAAATGGCATAGACGTTAAAGTAACTGCACAATATAAAATGATTAATAACTGAGAGACCTAGTAGGTAGGGTTCGTACATTAACTTTAAAGTATTGTATAGCTATGTTTAACTATGTTTAACTAAGCTGCCCAGTCGAGCAAATAGTGCACTACCTTTAAATAATAAATTACCATAAAGCATTATCGCATCTTTGTGTCATTAAGATCTGCGCTGTGTTGCACCGTACGTGAGATTGTTCTAGACCAATGTTATCGGAACGGCATGAAGACTTCCAGGCTGTTGCTAACTGCGGAGCAGGCAAGGCGGGACGTGTCGATTACAAGGTCGCTGAGCTCTAGGGAGTCCACCCGCCAAGACGTCGCGGCCCTACTATACCAGTGATTAGTGGTAGAACATTTTTTTTAGTACAATTATTTATTATTATTAGTAATGTAAATATTAGTAATTAATAAAACTGTAATAAAACTCAATTGGGCTATCTCTTATGAACCCAGTAGTTTTACCCACATAGATTATAACAGTATTAATTACACAGCTAATCTAATCTCTAACCTTACACTTTTGTTTTTATTCATCTTACTTCTCAGAATTTGTATTTGTATTTAAATGACCTAACAAACCTTTTTTTTTATCATGATTCAATGGATGTGTTAAAAAAAGCTGTGCTTAAACTTTAAAACTACTTAAATGAAAAATGTCAACACAACCACAAGAAAGTTTAACTCCAGTATTATTTTTCCATTTTATTGTGCCATTTTTTGTTAATGAATCACCCCCCCCCCCCCATAAAAATTACAATATTAAGGGATTTTAATTTTAAAAAGTCATATAAAATATTTTAAAAATTTGCACTAACTAAAAGCAAAATGCATAATAGTCTTATTAAAAAAATAATAGAAGATAGAAAATGTAAAAGATATACTTTCTGTGTCAAATGTATTGATGGCTGCCATCCTAGTTGTGGGCTGGCTTGGTTATCGTAATCTGGTCGACTTGGGTAGTCGACATTCCAGACGTTCGAGCTGTGTACTGATTGTTACAAAAATATTGCCTGTTGTTGGATGTCCAAGAACCTTTAGAAGTCTACTATATTCTAATGCATTGTCCAATAGCCTACGTAATGATATGACAGACTCATGCTGCACCGCTGGCTGCATAACATTTGTTTTAACGTTGATTCAACCAATTAAAGTTTATTCTCACTCCTAGTATCCAAGGTTCATGTTGCACTGTAATTTGCAATACTTTTTTTTAAGAGGGCTGTTGCTTCATCTTGCAGTAAGCACACCCTTCAAGCACCAATCAACATTTTATTATTGTGTACAGCTGCTTTAATGTTATTCCTTTCTTGAGATTTCAGCTGAATATTGGTAACTGTAGTTATGGTAAACTCACCTCACTAATGCCAAAATATTCTTTCTTATCTTTCCTTTCCCTGAATTCCATCTGCTAATTATATGAGAAGAATGTTAACCTGTCTTGAATTTCACCTAAATCTACTTCATGCCCATTATATTTTCTGCCTCGAGACAGATATTTGTCAACAAATTAACAATCTTGTTTACCATAAGCTCAACCTTTTTTTGTACAAAGATAGCATCTAATTCAACAAATGCAACTATTTTAACAGCTTTTTCAGCCCATGTTACACTTGCCTTCAACAACTGTTTTTTGCTGAAAGTTATTCCATTTTTTCGATGCATATACATGCTGTCACCAACACAGCAATTATTCCAATGAATTTAACAAACTTACCCAAACTGATTACTACTTACAAATCAGGCTCGGAGGTTCAAAAATTATTATGTGACTAATGTTACAGCCGAGCGTGCATTTGTAACCAGTAAAACTTTTAACTAAACACACCCAAATAATCACATTCAAACTATTCAGCCCACCATTAGAACACTGATATCTCATATACTCAACAAAACACAAGCATGCCATAACAACATGGCTTCCCATACACAAAATAATGGTAGTGATGGAATAGGAATACGAATAATTACTGTTCGAACATATGACACGGGGTGCCAGATGTGGGGCATGTGGCATGGGATGTAGGACATGGGACATGGGATATGTGGCATGGGGCATAGGGCACGGAACAAGGGATGTAAGACTTGGGCATGGGGCATGGCGCACAGTACATGGGAGATGGGAGATGGGACATGGGAAATGGGACAATGGGCGTGGTCCATGGGGCATTGGACTTTGTGCATGGGTCATGGGGCGTTGGTGTACGACGTGGTGAATGGGACATGGGCGTAGGATATTGGGCATGGAACATGGAGTATAGGGTGTGGAACAAGAGGCATAGTATGGGGGAGATGGAACATGGGAGTGCACCATGGGGTGTTGGACACTGTGCATGGGACATGGGTGTAGGACATTGGGTGTAGCATATTGGGCATGAAACATAGGGCATAGGGTGTGGAACAAGAGGCATACTACATGCGAGATGGGACATGGGGAGTGGACCATGGGGTGTTGGACACTGTGCATGGAAAATGGAGCATAGGACATTGGGTGTAGGATATGATATTGGGCATGGGACATGGCGAATAGGGTGTGGAACAAGGGGCGTAGTACGTGGGAGATGGGACATGAGGCGTAAGCCATGGGTAGGGCCACGATTATATGGTGAATCGCGAAATCTTCTGCGAATTTATATGGAAAATGTGAAAAAAGCGATTTTTAAGAAAAACCACTAAATAACACCGAAATTACACAATACAAGTCCCTTATATTTTAATGTCAAAAGCTTGATAGTCAAGACTTGCCCGGGTCCTGGTTAATAAGCTGGAAAAATTTCCTGCCTTGCATTTCTACATGCTTCCTCTAATCAGCTTTAGGGCGCCGTCTGGTCAGCGTGTGTGTTAGTGAAGCGGGATGATAAGAGCGACGCTCAATGGTAGTTCTAGCGTGGTAAAACCTCTAAGTGCAAGGCTCTGAACTGGCGCGCAGTCATCTCGTTCCCGTAAGATAACTGTGAAATTTGGGCGGTGACCGTAACATTATATGGCGGAAAAATAAAGATAAAGGTGTCAGGCATTTCCCTATGATACTTTCAAGAAATTTGTAACGGGTTTTTTTACACCTAAAACTTCTAAAACATGCCTTTTAGCCATTTTATCTCAATAGAACCAGTTGGGCATTAACAAATTCTTAAATGCTTTTCGTAAACAGACTCCAGTCGGATATCTAGTGTAGTTTGGAAATTGCGTAGGTTTTACGTGGCTGTGCGCGGCACACGACTGTAGTTGCCATGAGTCACGCGCCGAGAATGTTGTCCGGCAGGAAGGGTGAGTATAGTTCATTTGCGGTAAAAATGATAACTTGTACAGCCCTGCTAAATTTTTCCATTAAAGAAATTTAGACGTTTCAGTGATTTTCCAGCAGAAATAATATTATGTAACTAACAAACAAATTGTATCAAAACAATTAACGGTAAATGGCTGTCGCGGGGGCCCTTAAAAATTTTTCATTTTACCAGAAATGGACTATACAAACCTGGCTTCCGTCGCACGCAGTTTGGAGAAGGGGGAGAGAGACACGATGGTTTGTATGCCTGGGAGGGATGAACCTTGAAGTCTGGGCAAGGGAAGGAGAGGTAAGCCATATGACGTCATGCATCCGCCGCCTGTGCTGCCGCCAGCCTGTCTAGACGAGATTCCCGGGCTCCCACTTACGTTGCACAAGCTACTGCTGCCGTATTTTTAAGCAAAATGTCCAATTTTTTTTCTCTCTTCTTATACGAACATTAGTACGATTATTATAAACCCACACAAAATATATGCTGCGTGTTATATAATGGCGTTTTATAAGCTTTTATTGTGAGTTTTACCATTTTTCCCCCAATTTTTTTTTGTTTTGGTACCAAAATATATGGTATGGTACTTTTTAAGAGAAAATGTTTAACCAGAACATTAAAATGATGATTACATGTGATTCTAAACAACACAATAAGGCCCAACTGCTATTTTTTATGTCACAATCGTGAAATATATTGTGTAAGTACAATGAATAGCTTAAAAAACCCATATTTTTTTTAAAAGACAAAATAACGACGAAATGTGTGTTTTTAAATGACGAAATCAGGTTCAAAATAAAACCATATAATCTTGGCTCTACTCATTAGTTTAAGCAAAATATATTATAAATATAGTTTTTCCCAGTTTTTGTCCCTATTCACCCTCATGTCCCCATTCACCCCAGGTTACGGTACAAAGTCCTATCTGTAGTGCAAGTAGAAGACCAAGAAGAAAACAATTACAAAGTTAGACTCATGCAAAGGAATGAAGACTCGTAGAAATTTTATTTCCCCGAAAAAACCATATTACATTGTTGACAGAAGTGACATTATGATGAAACTCCCGCAGACAACCATGAGTGGAGGAACATCTTGAGCCATTTCTTCTATGGCATTTGGTGTAAACTACCTTCAGTTAACAAGAAAATAATGTAAAACATAAATGTTATGCTTTAAGTGAATAAGATGATTTAACCATATCTATTAATTTTATATTTTTTATTTTGTTGCATGTGTATATTGTTATACATATATTAGGATATTTGACTTATTCCAATAAATGTTTTATTCATTTGAAAGTAAAAACAAATATTATTTATTTGTTGAAAGGTACCCCACCACCTGTTGAAATGTGCCCCATGATAGGGGTACAATTCAACAAACGTAAGCGGTTCATAAAATATAAAATATAACCTCATAGTTGAGATTAGAGACTGCAGTAAAAATTAACAAGCTGCTCAACATACTATTAAAACTAATGATGCTAATTACCAGGATAAAAAATAAAATGTTTAATTTAAAAATATTATACAATAAAATTTGTTTATTGTTAGTGACAGAAGAAGATCGCTGAAGCCAGAACATGCAGAACTTTTAACAATGGTAGCATTTTCGTAATTTTTGTGTAAAAGTGTGCATAGTAAAACTTTCTGTAGTTTCTTATTTTAATGTGTCATCCAAAAAATTGTAACTGTGATGACCTGATGAGCGATGGTACTTTTTAAGAGAAAATGTTTAACCAGAACATTAAAATGTTGATTACATGTGATTCTAAACAACACAATACCCAACTGCTATTTTTTATGTCACAATCATGAAATATATTGTGTAAGTACCATGAATAGCTTAAAAAACCCCCTTTTTTTTAAAGACAAAATAACGACGAAATGTGTGGTTTTAAATGACGACATCAGGTTCAAAATAAAACCATATAATCTTGGCTCTAGCCATTGGGTGTTGAACGATGTGCATGGGACATGGGCTATGGGTGTATGAATGTGGGGCATAGGATGTGAGGAATGGGGTTGGGGGCTGGGGCGCACCTGGGAGAGGATGACGCGCCGACTGTCGCTTTTCATGGCCAGCAGCAGGTCCAGCCAGGTCCACGTGACATTGTGATACTCCAGCGTTGGGATTACGAGGCTGAAGTCACGGATATCTTCTATGTTCTTCTCCTTGTTGCCCTTGTAGCTGACCTTCACCGGAACCTCTGGGATCTTGATGTAGATGAACAGCTTGTTCTTCTCTGCGCGCTCCTGCACATATGCACAGGTTCAGGGAACACCGGCAATAACCTTCAATCCACTATAGCAATCACATTTGCAAGAGCCCAGCTCTAAGAAGTTCTACTACAAGCCTGAGTTAAAGGCAAATAATTCAGTGTTTCCCAACTGGATACAATCAATAAAAGTATATTTCAGCTTAACTTAACAATACTGAAGGCTGGATAGGTCTTGCAATTTAGTTAAGGGGGTATTACATCTAAGCCTGGAAAAAGACTGAAATTTATAATACAAAACAAACAAATCTATTTTTTGTATTTAATTTGATTTCAAACACTATTTTAAAATATACAATTTATAAAAATTTTATTCGAAGATAAGTGGTTGCATATTCTATTCACAGAAGATGACTAGCAGCTTAACAAAACCCAAGGCCCAAGAAAACCTGTGCATAGCAGCCTGTAACACTATTAGACCATCCTCTTGGCCTGTATTCTGCTTGCATAATGCAGCCCATGTGACTGAGCCCAGACCCAGCGTGTGTATCCAGGGTCCTGAGTCCATGCTACATTTATCTGGGCCCACCCAGCTAGTCAAGTCTGCCAACTGCTACCATGCTCAACCTGTGTGCAGGGTTTATTCCCTGAGTCCATGCTATATTTATCTGGGCCGACCCAGCTAGATCAGTCTGCCAATTCCTGCCATGGCCAGCCTATTCTTAAACAAAAAAACAAAGCTTGCAGTTTTTTTGTTAATGATTACACATATCGGCTTATACCTTAGACACACCTAGGTTCCTTAATAATGTGGGCCTTTCCATATATCTCTATGCTTGAGTTATAACATAACATAGGTAAAGATAGTTAATTACAACTGAAGTTTATTTAAACAATGGCACAATTAATAGCAGAATATATAAAGTAAAAACTTGAAATAAACTTTAATAGTATTCGTGTTTTATGCATACAAAATTACTAATATTCTTATAGGCCTAGGATAAAATGTTATCACTGGAACAGGTGTCTACAAGGAATGTTTTGTATTAATTTAATTGTGATTGTTACATAAAAGACACAAAGTAAATGATAGTAAATGTCCAGATCAAAGTGAATGAATGAATTGTGCATATTTTCAGCAAAGACTCAGTAACGTGCCTTCATTTTCTCTATGTCGTCCTTGTGCTCAATGGGCACATAGAAGTTGGTCTCCTTGCTCTTCCTCGCACTCTTCATTCTACGACCCCTGCCCTCCTCTCCGTCCTCGGAGCCCTCCCCGTCCATCGCTTCTGGGTCGCGCTCCGGGAAACAGAACTTCAGCATCGTGTTGAAGAACTTCTTGGTTAGCCCTGCACACACACTAAAGGTCACAGCACCGTCCAAATGACCGACCCCCTCCACTCTGACCGGACTCTTGCTCACCAATTGTCAGAGGCACCACGTTGATCTCAAAGTGCTCCTTCACCGAGATGCCACCCACCGGAGCCTTCTCTCGACAGAAGATGCGGATAGCGCGCTGCAACAGGATCACAGCCGAGACTAGACAGAGCTCCTCAAAGGAGCCAATGGACACATACAGAGTGAGCTGGCTCGTCTTTTACCACAACTTCAATTCCATGGTATATAACGGCACCTATGGTCTTACAATACAATACAATTGCATGCATTTAGCTTGATTAAATCATAATAAAATATAAAATAAATGTCTTCAGTTAAAATGGGATTTTTTCATTGTGGTCGATGGCAATTGCAGAGTGCCAAAATTCTAATTTAAATTTAAATTTAATATTTCTATAATTATGGCTAGTAAATAGTCTAATTATAAACTTTTAAAGTTTGCTTTGCTGGCATGTTGTCATTTTAACTTTTTAATAGGTTCTTTATTATGAACATAAATTTTCAAGCTTTTTTGATTTCTGATAAAATGTGGAGTTTTCATGTGTATATTTAGTTAACATAAATAATATTTCTTTCACATGTTACAAAAAAATTGTCAACTGTTAAGATTCGTTTGTTGAGTGGCAAGTTAGCGACACGCAGAAATGCCATCATTGCAAGCAAAATGCAGTGACCAGTGAAGAGGCGAAGGATGTCACGGCTCAACTGTTGCGCCAACTCGAAACATTCAGCTGTAGACTGTTGCCCACACGACGCAGAGGGCGGTGTGTCTGCTGCTTGGTTCCCAGAATCGAACTTTGAACGATGGTTTGTGACTACGAGTGGGAACTATGACCTTAGAAATACAGGCTCTGGATTTTGTGCAACAGCTAGACATTTTCAAAAAAGGAATGAAATAGTCTGTTACTAGCAATAACTTTGATGGTGCTGTATGCAAGTAAGTGTTGGTGCACTGATAAAAAATTACGGCAGTTCATTAGAATTGTACCCAGCAGTTTTGGGACCCAAAGACCCTGTTGGACTACTGCACACCGTATTTATGTTTTCAAATAAAAGGACAAATTAGTTTTACAAAATTAGTGTGCGAGAAATTAAACTGGAATCTTGCAAAAGATTTGACTAGGTATTTTTCTGCTCACTATCAAATTTTAAATGAAGGTTTTTGACCAATTGAACTCATGCCTACTATTTGATGAAGTTTGAACTGACTTAACTATGTATGAATTTTTAACTGTCCTGCATGGATTATAAAGCAGCTACGAATAAGTAAAGTTTAAATTTACATCTCTTTTTTTTTTGTAGGAAACCCGTGTTGTTTCCTGGAGTAATTTAATGTTTGTGCAAGAAATTTGGCTTTATCTTAACTTCCCATAAACTTTAAACCTGTGAAGATACGTTGCTACAACACTGTACAACGGTTTTCTTGGCTAACTACTTGATGGTAATCAAGCACCCACACACACACTTTAAGCTCAATGCAATCAACCTAGTCGTCTCCATCACATGGCACGTCATGGGAAGGAGATAAACGAAATACTGCCTGGTGGTAATTTTATCATCAAGAATGCATTCAACTCCATCAGGTAGGACTGCATCATAAAGTCACTCACAAGGATAAACATACCGGGGTACTTGCAGAGGATGGTGGGATATTACCAGAGAGTAAAGTCAATGGTGAAGTTCCCCAGGGCTCAGTACTTGGTCCTCTCCTATGAAACATTATGTATGATGGCTTACCAGAGCTGGTGCTACCAAGGGCAACAACACGGCATGGTCACCAAACCACCTGGAGGAGATGATTAATTACATTTTCGACATGATTTTCAAGAGGATTCGTCAATGGATTGTCTCAGTAGGACTGAAGTTGGCAGATCACAAAACTGAAGCTGTCCCAATCTCGAGCAGAAAGAAGGAAGAAACCATCACACTGCGAGTGGGTGACCATGAAATCACGTCCCAACTGTCTCTTCGGTAACTGGGGGGAATGATTGATGCCCGACTTAACTTTAAGCAGCAAGCGGAACAAGTTGGTACAAAGGTGTCAGCCGTCAGAATCGTCCTGTCTCGGCTCATTCCCAACTTTGGAGGTCAGAAGAAGAAAAAAGCACAGCTGTCGTTGGTGGTCACATCAGTCATTACGTATGGCATCGCCAGCTGGGCTGATGCACTCTAGCTGCAGGAAGCATGGTGGAAAGTGGCATCAGTCTATCAGCAGATTGCCCTTAGAGTGGCCAGTTCATTCCGCACAGTGTCAGACTGTCATCGCCGAGATGCTACCTATAGGAGTACTTGCCGAGGAACAAAGATACCTTTATGAGTAAAAAGAATTCACCACGCTAAGTGCAGAAGAAGTGAGGATGAGTGAAAGGACCAACAGTCTGCACAGATGGCAGCTGTTGTGGGATGCCTTGATCAATGGGAGATGGACTCACTGCCTGATCCCACAAGTGGAGGCATGGGGCAACAGACCACATGGAGAGGTCAACTACTACCCCACACAGATGCTCTCAGGACATGGCTGCTTGTGGCCCTATCTATGCCCTTCCTGCACAGGAGTCTCTGAAGATACAGAATATGCATTCTTTGTGTGCCGGGCTTCATCACACCGCAGCACACTTGAGACTGCACTCAAAGGGAGGATTCAGCCTGAAAACCTTGTGTGAAGCTATGCTTCTGTAGGAGTCAGCCTAGGAAGCAACCAGCACCTTCGTGGCAGAAGTTCTGAAGTACCTAAGCTAAGCTGAACAGGAGAGAAACAAGGATAAGAAGAACGACTGAGAGGAAGGAAGCAATGGCTTCAAAGTACGAAAGAAGAGCTACGGCTAAAGCCTAAAGCCTATGGGGTACAGGAGGCAGGTGATAGAGGATAGTTTTTTAGTTGGTATGTATTGCATATTTGCTCAGCCAACAAGCCAGGTCTCACAAACCATGGCAGCTCATGGTCAATACCATCATAAGACCTGACCAAGTCTGACATTGCACTCGAGGAATCTTCATCCCAGGCCTCAGTGCGTGCGTAAACCGAATTTTCATACAAAAAAAATGCCCACAAACACACACACACACATACTTGGTAAATATTATTTGGATACTAAGCTTTTTGTATGAAGCAATCACTTTACTGCAAAACAGTATTTTTCATAGTTTTGGTAATTTGTTATTTAACATTTGTGTTTTATGCTTTGTGATATTTATTTATATTAGTGATGGCCCGATATTCAATATTTGATATCGGAGATCGGTAAAATCGGCACATTTTTCAATATCGGACATAGGTAAATACTTGTGATATTTTGATAACCGATGTTTGCTCTCGCCAATAATACTTCTCACATAACCTTAACCATAATTCCAAGCTTATTTTCCGCGGGCGTAATTTATCTTTCTTCACGTCCCCATATTACCTAGTAATTCCAAGCATATTTTCCACTGAAACTGTAACGTTGCAAGACCCCTGCCCTCCTAGCTGAATATTATTATTTTCATGAATGTAAATATTTCTTAAAAATGTCTTTTCAATGATATTTTACCGTTTTTATGTATGTTAGAGTTGATATTTTTCACTTGCTGAATGTTTTAAGAATGTACCTTGTATTTTAAGAGACGTTTAAAATCATTACTATTTTTTATGTAATTATTCACAAATGAGCCGCTTTATTAGATTTTTGCCGGTTTAGGCCTACTTTTTCAGGTTTTTCTCAATAAGTTGAATTTTGTCAAGTACAGTAGAACCCCGATTTTGCGAACACGGATTAAACGAAAACAGCGATATAACGTAAAGGTTTTCAGGAACCAACAAAAATCATCAATTTATTAAAATAATAATATAGATTTTCAAAAAATGCAAGTAAATAGTAATGGAATCTTATTAAAAAATACACTCTGTGGTGTCAGTAATATATTATTATATTACTATAATTACTATATATTAATATGTGCCTTTGCATCATCTGTCCAAATACGAAAAAATTAAAAAAATTGTTCAAATTGCTTAAAAACTCCGGGCGCTGTAACTGAATTGCGTAGGTGCATGCCATTGCGCGCGCCTGGATAGATAGACTGTCCGCGACACATGACGTCATGAAGGGTTTCTTTGTCCGCACCCCCCTCCCCCTTCTCCATCCTTGGCTTGACTCACCACGTTATCTTCCAAATACGCCCGCATAGTAACAGTGCTAGCCAATAATCACACGTTTCCAAATATTCCCTTTCCCATCCTCCAGGTTTTTTCAACTTGTGACCACGTCACACCAATACGCCATTATCATTATTCTCTAGATGTGTAAAAGTAACGAAAAAAAGCGTACCCGTATGTATTCGTTACTATAACAATTAGTACTCGTTACTATCGTATCGTTACGTTACTCGTTACTTCTGAAACCGCATTAAAAAGCTATGTTATGTTGCACCAACGAATCGAGTCGTATTGCGTACGCGTACATTATGACGTCGCGTAAATAATAATAAATAGAATATAAACAATTAACAATATTTGATAATTAACAGTTTTTGTTAACCAAGAAACAATTAAATCTCATTAATGCGGCTTTTTTATATTATCTCTTTTAAGATAATTACAAAAAAAAACGTGAAAATATGCGATAATAAAAAATAAAAACATACATATTTCTAATTTGTAAACAATACTTTCTTACGTTGTTTCTGTTCCAATCTCAAACTTTGTCTACACACACAATACCTTTAATAAACAGTAAAAAACTTTGACGATGAATTTCCAAATTATACTTTACTTAATAAACAAACATCGTTCTTTGTAACGCAAATTCATCGAAAATGCGCGCGCATGTGTAAAACATACGGAAAATGCGAGTAACGAGATGCAGCCGTGTGTAACGTTTCGTTACTCGTTACTAGATGGCGCACCCGTTACTCAGTACCGAATACATACGGTTTGCTACAGCTCTATGTTCTCAGTAAGAGCTTTGTGCGCGGTGTTTAGTTTTTGGAATAAGTTTTTTATAAGTGCTGCGCAGCTGAGCGAACAAAGAGAGTCAGCCGGCGGCCACGCCGCGCCGTAACAGCAGCTGACCGAGTACAATGACCATTCTCCGCGTACGGCGCGCTATGGACGGTAAATTTCCATCAATTTGCAGCCTTTTTTTTTTTTTAATTTTTTACTGTGACGCAATGTGTATGTAGCTCGTATTTGTTATAAACGCTGCAGGTTGCGACTGTATTTTAATAAACTTTAACGTATTTCTTACACTTTACATATTTTTAAACTTTTTTTATGCCTCATTTTTCACGGTTTCTAAAAATCTGTATGTACGACCGAGGTGTACGTGTACGTACGAACCGGGGGCTGTACGAGCGAGATCAAAAACGTTGAAGATGGAAAGTTGACGAAGTCTGAGATAGCACGGCAGCACAAGATATCAGCGTCGACCCTGTCTACGATATGGAAACGTAGGTACGCGATTATGAGTGCAGGGGTCATTGAAAATCGGTAAATCGGATTTAACGAAACATTGATTTAGAGTAAACATTTTCGGTAACCGTAGCACTTTGTTAAATCGGGGTTCTACTGTAATTTGTATTATGATTGCTGTTCTTAATTTTAATTAACGTGTTGCAATATAATTATAGATCACGGGACTGTGTCTGGGCTGGGGTGATGTGTAGAAAGAGAGGCATAAGAGACATGTAAGTGCAAGTGAGAAAGAAAGTGATTCCCCAGTAAGAGAGAGACAAAAGCTGTGATTCCCCACTGGTCGTGGGAAATGTGTGATAACTGCTGTCTCACGGTGTGGGAGAGAGAAGGAGAATGTAAAGTCCCTAGCTCTATGGTTAGAAAACTGTTTTCAGTGTGTGTTCTGTACTCCTATTGACTTGTATCTGTAAGTGTGAATGAAGCGTGCGTGTGATTGGTCGGTGAGGTCATGTGACTTCTCCTCCCTGCGTGGAGGAGACGTGTCATGAGTTCATCAGTAGTCGTCGGGCGATCGCTGCCAGGCGAGGCCGCGTTTCGGCGGCTCGCCGTTTTTTCACCATGTGCGGCCGTATTTGAGGCCATACTGATTTTTGTATAACTACAGATTTCTTTTACTGAAGAACTTAATCGACGTTATTATTTTTTATTATTAATTCTCCTCGCGCGAGCTGCGAGCATTTCTCGACGGGCGAATGTATGTGGAATGAGTGAGCAGCCTCTTTTGGAAGTGTTTGGATTCGTCTGTGCATTCTATTGTGAAAAAATAAAACAAAAACTAAAATTGGCGGAACATCTGTTTATTTTTGTATGTAACGAACCGTTACAAAACAATTTCAAGCCTATTTTTTCTTTATGTTACTGCAATGCATCCTGACGGCACAATTCTTCCATGTAGAGGTGGGTCGCAGAGTATCAAACTGCTACTTTGTAAATGATAGATGCCTGTATCAGGTACTGCAAATGAGTACACTATTCAAGTATCAAGTACTTTAGTATCAGTTTAGAATTCGCCTTGAAAAACACCACTGCCAAAGTGCGCAGAACCCGATCGCAGATGACGGTCATTTGGGCGGAGCTTGTGAAAGGAGAGGGAGCGGCACGACGAATAAGGGATAAGGAAGGGAAAGAATGTAGGGGAGGAAGCGCAGAGGAAGGCGTTGAAGGAGAGGCGCAGAGCGAAATTGTTAAGAGTCCCACATCAAAGTACGCTCAGTGCGCAGTGCGTGCTTCTTGCGAAGACTGAAGACTCTAGTTAGTACGCTAATAGCGATACAAGACCAAGGACACTGGTTCTAGAACCATCATCCTTAGGTGACAGATATGTGGATCTACGATCTAGGGAGCAAAGCTAAAACACCGTCTTGTTCAATAATAAAACTAATGAAATTTTAATATTAAAAAGTACATTAATAAAAGATATAATATTTATATTTGTGCACCTAACAACTATGAAAATGCAAATAAATTCTCAGTTGACCTTAATAATAGATGTAATCAACATATGGACTTTCTTTTTTCGAAAACAATTAGTAACTAGTGTTTTCATACATTAAAAGATTACGATTTTATCAAAATAAAAAATAAAAAAAAAACACTTTGCAAGTTCAGTCACTATTTACCAATAAGTATTGCATTATAACTCAGTTTTTGTTTACACAAATTACACTTAGCAAACTCGTTATTTTCCATGAAAAAATTCCACACAAATGAAGAATTTTTCTTGCACTTATCCATTCCTTATTTCACTATAAAGATACTAACTACAAAGCATGACAGCCCGCAACAATGTACGTGGTAATACACGGCCAGGACGAACTGCAGTGAACGTTGAACTGATTGATACTAGCTGTATTAGGCGGGCATGAGCGTAACAGAGGTAGAGAATTACCGGGTGTGATAAATAATGTATCAGATTCTCCTTACGGTCGCACGGTCTGCATACACGGAGCTTTTTTTTTTTACTGTTGGAGAGAAGTAAGAACAGGGAGGGGAGGTTGGAAGTGAGTGAGAAATACTCCTTTAACGTCGGAAAGGGGGGAATGAAGTATGACGAGAGGAAGGGGGGGGAGGGCTGCAGATTACGAAAGGCATGGAAAGAGAACACCGATACCTTTTTACGCTGGTGATGACGGCACGGAGGAAGTGTAACCTGTAACGAGAATGCTTACTGCTCTAGCTGATACAGAAATATCAGCTACTTGTAACTAGTATATTACTGTATCAGTTACAGGTTGGAACAGATACCAAAAATTGCTGTAACAACTAGTGATGGGCAGAACGGATCTTTTGACCGAATCGGTTCTTTTGGATCAGTGCCGTGAAATGATTCGTTCAGAACGATTCGTTCATCTCGGTCAATTCGTTCTTTTCTGTGTATAGGATCTGGCTCTTTTATCAGGTGTCGTAACTCGTTCATCCTTTAGAGTATTACGTACGTGTTTTTGTATTTGAATTTGAACATTGCTTTCCGTAACCAGTGAATCACAGTTGCGTATATGAAACAAGATTATTTATATTTTATTACTTTTTAAGTTACAAATATTAATATATAGGCTATTTACACTCTAGTGACAGTAAAGTGTTTACATGTAGACCAACACATTTAGAGAAAAAAGACAAAAATTTAATACTACTACTGCGATTCAGTATGAAGAGAAACAAATGAAGTACATTAATTAACCCAAAAATGGTAAATGTGAACATTTGTAGTTACTTTCCCTGTTATTTTTTAATTCATACTGGTTTTTTTTTTTTAGTTTTTTATTTCCAAATTTGTGTATGTGAATGTGAAAAAGCAATTTTAAACAACTACTTAACAGTTGACATTTTCAGGTATAGATACTTTTCATGTTACCCTATTTTATTTGATCAGTTATCGTTTGCTCTTGTGAACATGCACACGCTGTGATTACTAATTCTTCAGACTCCTGACGTCATGAATCATTTCACGAACGAATCGGACCGGGCGCGTGGCCGGTTCTCTCATCTCGTTCTCTCGTTCTCTCCGCGTTTTCGTTCCTCCGAATCTTTCAAGGTACCGGCTCTCAAAGAGCCGGTTCTTTACATCGCGAACGAATCGCAAGATTTCGTTCTCTCAAAGATTCGTTCTTTTTGAACGAATCGTTAACGAACGACCCATCACTAGTAACAACCCACCTCTACTTCCATGTGTACACAAATCCCAGTCATTAGTGCATATTTATTCATTTCAGATATTCGCAAAATGTTTACGCTTGATGAATTTTCGAAGTTCACTAAGTGTACATAAATTGAAAATATAAACAAAAATAATTACAATATTTAATTTAATAAGTGGTGTAGCCGTAAGTAAACATGAAGAAGAATATAGTTGCTGCTTGATATAACAGGCATTTTCTTTCCGTGTCGTTTCATGGTCGCCAACTGCTGTTCTATACAAAGACGTTACGTAAGTTTTACAAAAGCTAAAATATGAAACGTGTTTAAGAAGGGCAAGTTGCAGCAAAGGTATTATGTTGGCTATATTGAGTGCATTGCCAACAACAAATAAAGATGTGTGGTTTTATAAACTCTGCAGTATGTTTCAAAGTTGTATTGAAATTACTTTTCACGTATTTTTAACGTGTTTTCGCACCAATAAATGGAGTGATACACTTGAACAATGGTCACAAAATTTGTTAATTGAAGACCTTCCTTTCTAGCGTGTCGTTTACCGTGATGAAATTTTACAAAGGGTACAAAAGTTTGATGTTTTTGGTCGGTATTTTTCGTAGATTACAGTTGAGACACTGGACTAGGTACATGCAGTGACTCGTGATTCATACATTATAAGCAAATACACTAGAGACTAATACCGGACAGCTACAAGATTTTTGTGTGAAAACGTGGCGTTGTTTTCACCTTAGTCCGATAGATGGCAGATGGCATGCCTCTTGCCGCTAGGTTATTTTTCACACTCCCGCCTGTGTTGTTGGTATAGAGCTGTCCAGGTTATAAGAATTATTGTTTTGTGAGTACAATGCGCTATCTGCCGAGAAGTGACATCTGGTTACATTTTCAAGTAAAAAGCAATGATAAGGTAAATGCAATTTGCAATTATTGCCGTAAAGAAATATTGAGTGGTGGGAAATCTTTAAGGACATTCAATACATCAAATTTGTGGAATCACTTATCCCTGCATCCCTGAGACTGAAATTGTTAGCCAGAATATATCTTGGCTTTCCACCTGCCTCAATTCATTCTGAAAGATTGTTTAGCTCTGCAGGTGGAATTTGAACCAAAAAACAGAATCGCCTTTCACCTGAACACATTCAAATGCTAACATTTCTCCACAAAAATCTGAAATTTGTTTCCTTGTAGTTACAATGTTTTTTGCATACTGTAGGTAATACCTACTCCAGAATATTGCTTTATCTGGCCTTGAAAAACAATTAAATTTTTTAAGACCTTGAATTTAGAGAGCTTATTTGTAGGCCATTATGATAATTTCATTATTAGCTTTCATTTAATGTGAAATTACAATATTTTACAATTAATAAAAATAATATACATTCACATAAGTATGTTTTATTAATATTTAACATTTTTCATTATTGTCTCTATTAATACATCAGAACCTCAATTTTATAGAATCAGTGTTAGAAATGAGATAGGCTTATTATCGGAATATCGGGTATCGGATCGGTAAATTTGGAAATATCGGAATCAATATTGGTATCAGGTTTTTGGATATCAGGCCATCACTAATTTATATCATTGCAAATTTGGTTTACTCCATAAATTTATCACGGCTCTTCTTTAGTTAACAATTCTTTAACATGGATTTTTTGCACTTATAAGAAATTAATATATATTTCTAAAATTTTGATTGATTTAAGTGGTTTTGCTATCCAGGTTGGGAGCATTGATTGCTTCCTCTTCTTCAGGCACAAAGGAGATACAGCTACTGCACAACTCTGCTTAGAAAAATAAAATTTGGTAATTTAAGTTAACTTTAATAATATTCAGTATAGCTCCGAATTGGTTTACAAACTTCAGTGATTAAATAAAACAGGAAAAAATAAAAGATATTTTTTTTGTATAAAAATACCAGTGTTTGGTACAAACTAAGAATTATTTTTGTTTGGGCAATAAATGAGTGGTGTTAAAATAAACTAGTTTTAAATATTAAAAATAGGTAACTTAAATGTTAGCACTATATCCTCTGACTGGTTCAGATACTGGATGTAACAGTTAACTATAGCAAACAGAAGCATACCTTGCGATCAACAGGCATGCTGTTCTGGATCTCAGTAGGAATGAGCACCTCTTGGTACGCTTGATTGGGCAGCAGGTTAGTCATCCGGATATAGCCCAACTCAAGCAGGTGTTCCCCAGAGTCATCGCTCTTCGTACATTTGGTGTATCTAAACGAAAACAAAATATTGTTGCATGCCAATCACCTCGCCCACTATCCCTTTTATACCTTTGGCTTCACACTCAAAACAGAGCCTAGCTGCAAACCAACAACCTTAACAATTAACCTTCTATAACTTGTGCTTTACACTCACAACAGTCACAATCACAACAGCTGTTGTCATTGAAAACCTTCTGTGTTCGCCAGTGCCATCGTCATTGTGTTGTCCATAGTACTTGCTTATCTTCTTTGTTGTGTTTATGTATTTCTTGTTTTCTAGGTTTGTGGTCTGCCTGCATTTAATCTGTCTCGTCGTTGTTAACCCACTGTGTTTGTGTTGTTATATTATCTTTCACGACTAAGTTCTTTCAACGCAATTCTGTCTGATATTTAGAGGTTGAACATTTTTTGTCCGCGCTGTCATCATTGTGTTGTTCATTATACAGTAGAATCCTGCCAATGCTACCCCCCTCTGATGCGTCCATTCCGTTTATACGACCGTTTTTTGAGACACCGTGAAAAATTTGAGCAGAGAAAGTCGAAAATTTGAGTAACATCGGCTAAAAAACAAGTCTGTTACACTTTATTGGGCGCTATGTGTTCACGTTTATCTTGGCGAGAGCTGTACTGTAAGCAGGCAGGCATAAAAAAGACTGCTAAAAATAGATACCACCCCTCTAGACTGTCCACGCGGCAGTGTCTAGTTGAGCTCGGTGCGTCCACTATCGCATGAAAAGCCGTCTCAGCTGTCATGTTATCTTGCCCGCCCGCACGAAAAGCCGCTGTGGTAGCTTCTGCGAGAGCATTAGAAACTCGTCCGGCCAGGCTGGCGGTAGCGGCGGCTTGACGTAATTACGTGACGTGATGCTTATCTCTCCCATCCCCTGCTAATTCTTCAAGGTTAATCCCTCCCAGAGTCACAAACCATGTAAAAACAACCCCCCCCCCCCCTTTCCAACTAACATTTCAACACATTCCCTCCCTTATTACAACCTTCTGCGTGAGAAACTGTCAGCATCCTCCTCCCCTCCCACACCGCGTGCGACAAAAGCCAGGTAAAATAAATATCTTTATGGGCTTATACGACTGTCCTTCGCCGTTAATAAATAATTTATAAGTTATTATGATATAATTTGTTTATTAGTCACACAGAAGTTTCTGCTGAAAAATCACTAATACCATGAATTTTTGGAATAATAAAATTTAGCAGGGCCATAAATATATTTATTTTACTGCATAGTTACTTTTCCATCTGCATTCCAACGTGTTTTTTTTTTCTTTTTTTTACGCTGCTGGAGGGATGTGGAAAAGATAATTGCTTGAGCTGTCAAAATAAACATCGCTGACGGCAAGGGCGGGAGTGCATCCTGTCGGTCTGTCACTGTGATTATCTACTCCAAAAACATGTCACAGCATTTCAGGATAGCATTGTTCTTATATCTTTCGTTTATAGCCGAATGTTTTCTACCTGATCCACACAAGTGCCAAACTCGCGTGACGCAAATTCACTTTGGGGGTGGGGGGATAAAAATTGGCCCGAATTCTCTATTGCGACCATTCCTTTTATAAGTCTGTTTTTTCGGAAACCGTGAGGGGTCGCATCAGCGGGATTCTACTGTACTTGTTTAGTTTCATCGTTGGTTCCATTTGTCCGACATTAGCTGATTCAATTTTGTATTCTGCAAATTTTTTATCATCATATTTTCATTTATTTTTTTGATTTTCAGAATTTTTTTCATGACAAACAGTGAAAAACTGCAATGGTGTATGTCTAAAAAAATGCATTAAATCAGATATAATTCAGGTTCTTCACCATCACACTGGTCTAATGTTTGATGATGACATTCAAATCTACAGAGAAATTCATTGTTTACACAATTGTTTTCTGCCTAAAAGAGATATTTTTGAAATTGACAAATGGTGTAAACAGAATATTGTTTCTCTTAGTAAAACTAAATCTAAAATTATTTTCTTCACTAAGAAAACTCAGGCATTTAGGTATGTTTATATACTTGATAACATACAAATTTCAATATAATCTAGTATAAAAGACGTTGGCATCATCTTGGACTCCTAACTGTTTTTTCATCACCATGTCAACTCATTATCTATACTATATCTTTAGCATTAATTTATTACATAACTTCATATGCTTCAAATATTAACTCTATTCTTACACTTTACCTAATTTTAAATAAATTGAAATGGAAAGATTCTGTTCAATAATCTTGAAGAATACAAACAATTCCAATAGTGATAAAATTGATACATAAAAAACATTTTTTTTTATTATTTCATAGGTTTAAGATATCACATTCCTATTTTAGATTCCCTTTCTGATCGTAGATGCTCTTTTTGTATACAATTGTTATAAATCAAAATTAAATTGTAAACTTAAAACATTTACTTGCTAACAATGGTTTTCCATTTCCCCAGTTTAATAGTCACCAACACTCTGTGTTATGTACTCTTCACAACAAAAAATTATATAATATATAGATTAATATTTATCTTTAATAAATCAGATTAAAAATATGTATTTTAAACAAATTATAATAATTTTTAAAATATTTTAATTGATAATTTCTATTATTGTACTTTAAATATTTTACTACATTATATATATTTTATTTACTGTATTAATAGATTCTCTTTTTCTTAAAACTTTTTGTATTTTTTTTTGTAATTTTTTATTTCTTGTATTTTTTTAGTGTGTTTGTCCTTAATTATTGTACCTGTGTTTGTTTGTATTTGTTTTTGTCACTGCTATGGTCGTGTGATGGTCATTTGTGGATGTTTTGCCTGCATTGGTACCGATGGAAGGTGGGAGTCCATATATTTGGAGTGACAATCTTGTCTTGTATTTGTATATATGTCCTGCCCACCATAAAGGTGTAAAGACTGTTGGTGGGCATGTTTCAATTTTAAATAAATAAAAAAAAATACCCCAAAGCAAAATGGTGTGGCAGAAAGAGCTAATAGAACAAAGGTGGAAAAATCTTGAACAATGGTGTTTGATGCAGCCTATCTAACCCACCACTCTCCCTCTTCTCTCCTGGGAAGGATGATACCCTATCAAATCTGTCTCATATAAGAGTTTTTGGTTGCATGGCTGTCATACATTCCAAAACCTTGTTGACAAAAGTGGGATTCGAAACCTAAAAACACTAACTTTTGTTGGGTATTGTGATTCAACTAAAGGTTACAGCATTTAAAGACCCCCTGCTCTCTCCAGTTTTGGAGAGTAATTTGTTGCCATTATGTTTTTAAGTAATGCATTGGTATCAGCTGATGAGATGAACCAATGTCATAGTGATTTAATTTTTCATACTTGTATTTTATTATTCTTAATATTCTTACACATAATTTTGATTTTTGCTTGTTTTATTCAGAAAAGCTGTTTAACTAGGTTTTTACTGATTCTCATTTTGTTTGCTGAGTAATTGTGCATGTACAGGGTTTGTCCTGAAAGTAATTGGACAAGCGCTGTAATTTTGCGCATGCGCCATGGGTGGAGAAATCTGTGGCTAGGTGGGGTGGTGGGGGGTGTTAGCTACACGTTGCAACCAATCCAGTTGTCAAAAAGAAGTTGGAGCATGCGGATCAGAGAAGTAGTAAATCCCTGCACAAGTGACATGTCGTGAAAAAAATGGAATGTTCCATCGAACAGCATTAAGCAATTAAATTTTGCATAAAACTCAGAAAATCCGGAACAGGAACATTGGAAATGTTAAAGACAGCAATCTGCAATGAGTGTTTAAGTTGATGAATGGTGTTTAACTGGCATAAAGTCTTCAAGAAGGGGAGAGAAGATGTTGAGGATGAGAAACGGGTGGGTCAACCTTCCATCACCAGAACAGAGGAAAATGTGGACAGTGTGCAGGACAGTTTGAACAGTGTTAGACGAAAGAGTGTGCAAAAAGCACATTTTTACATCAAAAAGTACTCGAACGACTTTGTCGATGAGTCCATCGTGTCTGGCCAAGAAAAATTACCAACCTTCCAAAGCCTGCGTACAGTCCAGACATGTCTCCATGCCACTTTCTTCTGTTCCCCCCGCTGAAGAGGGTCATGAAAGGATGCCATTTTCCGACCATTCCAGTTATTCAAGATGCCATGACGAGGTACCTTCACAGCATTCCAGAGAAGGAGTTCCAGGGGGCGTACAAGCAATGGAAAGAACGTTGGCAGCGCTGTGAGACTTCACAAGGGTCCTATTTTGAAGATTTTTAAATGTATGTCATGTTGTCTGTAATAAATTGTTTTTGCCGGTATTAATCCAATTACTTTCAGGACAAATGCTGTATACGCTTTTTACAGTATTTTATTTGCTTCCAATATTCGTTTCATGCCTATATTTTGAATGGGTGTTTATTTTAAAGTTTTTATATCAATTCTGGGACATTGTGTATTCGCTGGTATGAGGAAGGACGAGAGACAGATGCGCGACTCAGCAGCGCCAATTTTTTGGAATTTCTTTGTGCTGAGACTATATGGCAGCAGTTTGTGTAAGTATTCTTATGATGAGAAAATCGGCAGGAGTCCTTTACCAGGAAAAGTAACTTTATCATGTCAGTTTGCTGGCTAATCAGATAAGACTTGATGATTTTTTTCTTGTAGCAATGTTGCAGGAAAAGCCTTGTTGCGAGGGTTCAGAAATTGGTATACTGCTAAGTTTTTGTGAGAGCTGTGCTGCAATTGATTGGTGAGGTTGTGCACCTGATACTTTCCTCAAGTGGTACGCAGTTGCACCTAGCCTTGTCGTTCATCGTCGCTTGGGCAGCTGCGAGAGTAGCTATGTTGAGGTGCAGCTCGCCAAATTGAACATATAATGAAGTGTTGAGAAGAATTTCATGCCTGTGGTCTGGGCCATGCTGAGGAACCATGTTTTGGACATTTTTTTGTGACGTTAGCTTCGCTCGTCACATTTTTGTTTTCTTTGTGACCGCGCTGGTTATGTGAATGCTTACGCTTTCTGGTGAGGTGGTATTGAACTAGCCTTGCCTCGTAGTTCTCTGATTTGTCGTAGGAGGTCTCTGTATGCTGCGCACTGGTAGCGCCACGATGGAGAAATATTTGTTTGCCGTAGCCAGCTGTTGGTAGGGCTAGGGAAGTAAATTTTTGTGAGGTTTGCGTCTGTATGGCGAGTTGTGATTGAAAATGTTTCGGTTTTTGAGCGTTCTGTCGACGATGTAACTTCAACGAGTGGAGTTGAGCCGCTGTATACTATGGCAATATTAAGCAATACGGTTTACGAGTGGTGTTTGCGACGAGTTCGTGCTGCTAGCTATTGCAGTGAAACGGCTTGGTGCCTGGTTGTACTTTCAATTTCGATTACAGCAAATGTGGCGAGTTTACTGTAATTCATCGTGGTGGATGGTTACCACATTTAACAAGGAAGTTCCGCTTGGTCTGGCACTGCTGTGTTTTCGGCCAGGTTGCTATTCTTTAAAGCATGTTTTGGAGACCTGCCTTATGCAAGCTTTTTGGGTTACTGTCGACAAGGATTTGAGCAGTTTTGGTTTACTGTCGACGAGGATTTGAGCAGTTTTCCTTTACTCATGATGATCGATGTTGGGCAGCAAAGTAAGTTTTTGGCACTTAGTTTTAGAACCTCCCCGATTTTGGAGTACAAGATGTGAGTGAACTTGCTAAGACTACCCGCAAGTTAAATGAAAAGTGTCACAGTCAGCCATTTATATTTTCAGTAATTTATTAACATTTTCAAGTTTGGCTGTTGGTGAGCATTGACTATATGGTGTAAGATACAATAACATATTTTAATTTGAGAGCGCTACTAGAGAGAAAGTTTTTTTTTTCTATTGAGGAAAATTAAATAATCAGAGTGACATATTGTTGATGGATTTTTCGATGGTGCATATTGCAGGCATTTAGATGTGTTCCTACATTTTTTTTGTAGTAAAAAAGAAGTGGGTTATGTTATACCTTGAGGCAGGTACAACATGTGTGTATAAAATATTGATGTAAAAGTATATTGAACTTTGAGAGAGATTTATATACACATACATCGTTCGTTTACAAGTTTTAAAGTATCTTACCTTGTATTATTAACAGTTAACTGTTCTGTATAACATGTACCTGAAGCAATTTATATTTTTTAAAAATTAATATTCCAGTATGTATACACACACTAAAGATTTGGTTATCTGAAGGAAGTAATGTTAAAATTAGTTCTGTTAAGATACATGCTGGTACATGATCTTATTTGTGGAAATTAGTGATTTCTAGTTGATGTTTTACTAATATTGTGAAGTATTTATTTTTGCAAGTATTTTATGTATGCACCTTATTATATTTTTATTCTTGGGGGGAGTACAAAGTTATGCTGGCATAACCTGTGCTGTATTTGGAGTCTGGTTATTAATATCTGTGAGTTGGTATTGACTCAGTCTGAGGCATGTGGTGTGGCCTGCGACTACCACCTCCAACCCCTCCATACTTTCATTTAATATTTGTGCGTTATTATTTTTGGTAAAAGTAATGGATTTATTAAAGATAATAATTGATTACTATTATGAATGTTGCTACTAATATTTAGTGATCAGTGTAAATTTGCTGTGGAAGCTGTCAATGTAGAGTACAGTATTAATTTTGTGGACACGTACAGGTAATAAATTCACTTTACTTCGACCAGGATTTTTTCTTTCCATCAGACTGCCCTACTACCTTCCTTTCCCCTTAACGCTGTGGTTAGTGGAGATAACGGTGGTCTCATTTTAATTATAAGTTTTTGACCACAGGCAGCAGCATAGG
Organism: Bacillus rossius redtenbacheri; assembly: GCF_032445375.1. Taxonomy (NCBI): domain Eukaryota; kingdom Metazoa; phylum Arthropoda; class Insecta; order Phasmatodea; family Bacillidae; genus Bacillus; species Bacillus rossius. The sequence goes on from NW_026962011.1 coordinate 145,998, forward strand.
CCTAGTTGAAGTGGTTTTTGTGAATCAACGGCCAAGGTCTCAACCCTTTGTACTGTGCGTCGCAAGCAACCACAGGATTTTCAATAATGAACTGTGAGTAAAATATTGTGCCCAAGTGATGAATAGATTTATTTGAGCAGTTTTGTTTGTTTGTGAGTCAGAGTATAAATGCTACTGTCTCATTGTTTGAGAAAGAGAGAAATAAATGAACAAACTTTATTCATCAAATATTTTTATTTATTTAAGGAAATCTTCAAGGTAAACTGACAAAACCTCAAAAAGTGAAATTCTATGGAAATGATAATATTCTTAGAGTTCAGCAAAAATTATTGAAGTGTTATATGAAAGTGTAAATCAAGTCAAAGATAGCCGGAGATATCTGGATTGGCACAAGGTTATAGATTTCTTAATCTTTAAACTATTAATGTCATACTTAACAGAGATGTTACATTCCTAGAAGGTAGGAATGACATGAACATGCATTCGTCAGATACTTATTGACTCTCTCAGTAAAAGAACATTTTCAAATTAATCATATGAATGTAACAGCAGGCATACTTGTAAGGGGATACAAGAATGAAGGATGAAGATAAATTTATGTTGCCCCATTGAAAGAGCTTAGTTGCCTAAAAACGGTGAAATATGAAAATTAGAAAGCTGTACATGGATTAAAGTAATCAGGAAGAAACTGAAATCAACAGCTGTAACAACAGAATTACAATTCAACTGGCATAAAACTATATCACTAACTTTAGGTCTAACACATTGGCAGTTATCATTGTCACAAGACATATTGAGTGAGGAATTGCAATCCTCAAAGGCAATAAAAGCTAATGCTTTGGGTAAGCCTTTAAACAAAACCAGGCATGAGGCATGCGCATTGGTCAAGTTTGGACTGGTCAAGTGATTTCTGTTTTATGTCATGTTTATCTAAGTCTATCAATTCTTTTCATTCAGATGTGTAAGTATTTGCAACAATATAAATTTAAGGGATTGTGTTAGCAATGTAACTTTATATTTCTATTTACATCTACTTAATTATGTAGCATTGTTATTCCATAACCAAACATTTTTGACATTGTATCAATAAATAAGAAAATATGCAAAGAACTGAGCAAACAAATATCTAATAGCAAAAGTGGACAATAAAACTATAATGAAGTGTGTCCAGATGCAAACTAGTGTGACTTCAATTATTTACAAGAGCATGCCTTAAATACATTAAGTAGGCAAGAGTATTTTTATAATCTAAAAATATATATTAAAGGAAATATTTTTGAACCATGTTTGCAGTACCTTTGAATGCAATGATTCACAAAAGTTTCATTAAATGTCTAAAGAACACACAGAAGTATTCCACAAAAAAAAAAAAAAAAAATTTGGTTTAAGTACACACAATACTGACTAAGGTGGGTTATATTCAATGTGTCTGCATGACAACGGGTACAACTGGCACATAAGAAACCAGAGAACAGAAGGTGAGAGTAAGGAACAAGAGGACGAGTGGAGTATACACTCACAGAAAGTTGCTCAGAACCAGGTCAGCGATGCCTAGCTGGCCGTCGGCCTCGGTTAGGCGCCACTGAGCATGTTTGAAGCAGATCTCGTTTGCACGCACAGTGGTTGCTGGTTTGTCACGTAAGGTAGCCAGCTTCTGGTTGGCAGAGAGCTGTGTTTCTTTGTAGCAGGACAGCATCATGTCAAGCTCCTCGCTCTGCAGGTTCACCAGCTCCTTGCATTCGTACACCTGCGACATACACACAACGCACTGCCACATGCTGCAATAACCAGGACCGTGCATGCCTAACAACTAAAGCAATTGAATTTTATGAGAATTTAGCAGCTATGGATCATGATGTAATTTGTCTTACTGAAATATGGTTCAATATCAATAGTTTTAACTCTCATATTACTTTAAAGATAAATACAAAATCTTCAGACCAGACAGAGAGCCCACCCGAACAATGAAGGAAAGAGGAGACTGAGTATTGAATGCTGTCAAAAAACACAATTTGTATTGATTTTGCCAACTCGCGATTTGGATCATTAGGATGTAAAGTTGTCTAGATAAAAGTTAAAACCTCAAAAACAAATTTTCTAATACTTGGTAATGTTTATATTCCTCCGGATACAACACCTGCAGTTTTTGGTGCACACTTTGAAGATCTTGAAGTAAAATTTGATAACTGTCAAGATAATATTCTTATTCTTGGTGACTTTAATGTGCCTGGTGTGGACTGGTCTAATATTCACTCATTCAACATCAATCATATTGGAATTTCATTCAAAGCACACTTCACTTTACAACGGTTTGATATACACAAAAATAAAAACATGTTAAGCGCCAATTGTAGTTTTTGTTTTATTTTTCAACAAAGAATGCTACACTGATAAATTCAATCACTTTCAAAATCTTTCTCACTCATTCCACTCGTACATCCGCCTGTCGAGAATTGCTCGCAGCTCTGGCGATGAGGATTAATGTAAAATTACGTAGGTTAAGTCCTTCAGTAACATCTTACTGTAAGTACACGAAATCAGTGCGGCCTCAAACATGGCTGCACCCAGCGAAAATGAATTTCGCCATGAGCCAAAACGCGAACGTCGGTAGCCGCAATTTATTAATAAAAAAAATGTCCAAAAAGTTTCAAAACAACAAATGTTGAAACGGCATGGCTCTAGCTACCGACGTTAAATTTTTCTATTCCACAATTACTACATATTTTGCGAGAAGCCACCGAATGCGCCCTCCTGGTGCAGCGATCGACAGACGACTGACGAGATCATGGCACTCGTGTCTCCACGCAGGAAGGGCAGTCACATGACCTCACCGACCAATCACCTACACTCTTCATTCACACTAACAATCACAAGCCAATAAGAACAAAGAACATATACACTGAAAACCATTTCCACACATAGAAACAGGGGATTCACTTTCTCCTTCTCTCTCCAACACCATGGTAGAGTAGTTATCACTCAGTTCCCATGACCAGTGGCGAATCCCAGCTTTTGTCTCTGTTGGCAGGGAATCCCAGTGTCTCTCTCACTCTTACTTACAAATCTCATATCCCTCTTTCTCTCTACTTGCATCCGACACAGACACAGTTCCTTGTTCTAGAACTATTATGCAACACGTTAATGAAAATTAAAAACAGCAATCATAATTAGGGATGGGGCGAATCCTGATTTCCTCGAATCCGAATCCTAACTCAAATCCTCGACTGGAATTGCCGAATCTCGAACCCAAACCCGAATCTTTTAATAGATGATGTCCACATATCTAATGTGAGATGTATTCTGCTTGCACTAAAATTCCCTTGACTTTATCACATGTAGTTTGGTACATTTCTGGTATAAGTGAATATAAAGACAAAAAATTTTTCTTGAGAAATTTCAGTTTTAGTACAGATAAGCGGTTAGGATTTTTTCTATAAATAAGCTAGAGGTCTGCGAGCCTAAGAATTTTACTTCGAGCCGAGCTTGAGCCTTTGTGGTACAGTTACACTTTTGGGAAATTATTTTTATCTTAAACTTAGTATAATGTTTGAATAAACTATTAAAATGAAGTGGGCTTATTAATTTTGGGTAACTATTTACAGAGTGTGTTTACATTTTGCACTGCTAGAAAAAAAATATTTTTTTTTACATTGAATCTTACCTGTTACCATTGGTTCATTAGTAACTGATATCATCCAACTAACATAACCAAGTATATGTTTGTGTAAATGTAACATATCTTTGGAAAAATTTCATCCTTGTCAATTTTTCTGGAGTCCTTACTGAGCTTCAACAAACTTAGCACCAAAAATCATGTTTGAAAAGTACATTCGCATTGTTTCAACATTTCCACTTTTCAGCACAATAATTCTGAGAGAGATTGTCACAGATTATTAAATTCTGTTCTTTAATCTATCATGCAGAACAATAATTTGTTCTGCACGTTCAGGAGTTAAATTAGCTCTACGATTGGAGATAGTGTTTCCAGCAAAAGAGAAGCGTCTCTCGCTGGCAACCTGCTTGGCTGGAATGCTTTAGTAAAATTGCTTAACCTCAAAATTAGTGTCATAAATATCTGTCATTAAAGTTTAATCAATTGAAAGTAATACAAATAAAAGCATTTTACTTCATTCAATTTACACTTGCAAAAAAAAACATACACACAATAAACCTACATGGAAATTAAAGTCTTTCAATATCCTGAAGTCTGAAATATGTTTACTCATGTCATTAAATGTAGAGCTGTATTGAAGAAGCCGATTTTGCCAATATTTAGTTGAATCGGCATTTCTGCCGACTTCAGATACAGTACACTCGTTAATTTTCGGCCGATATTACCTAAAAATCCACAAGTACCATTTTCACTTTTCGTAGTAGTACTGCATTCTTTCAGATCGCATTATTTCTTAGCAACATGTGCCAACCGTACATATCAAAGTTTAACATCCTTTTTTTTCAACAGTGTTCTTTAACTTAATATGTCATAAATAAATAATACATTACTATCACGGTAAATATACATCTCAGTTGTTACGGTAACTATAGTGCAAATATGGTAGCTATCATGCTTCTGTAGTAATTATGGTATTCTACAAAGAATGCTTAGTTATTTTTATGGTAATTATCTTAGAATAACTATTGGGTTTGTACTGTAGTTATGGTACATCATCCATATTTCTTCGTATGTTGTTCATTTGTCTTTTCTTCATATTTACGTGCGCCATTATTTGAGACGGGAAGTTTCAGAAAAAATTTTAACGGACATTATATCACACCTTTAATGACGTAAATGATGAGACCTCTGGCAATTTAAACGCTTTATACGGAAAAACCTACCATGCGGGACCTCGTAAACGAGTTTTACTGTATTTTTTCCCCGTAAATAGTAAAAAACCGAATCCTTTGACGAATCCTATATCAGACCCACCGAACCTTCGAATCCCTAGGATTCAGCGGATTCGGCGGATATTGGATTCGGTCACCCCATCCCTAATCATAATACAAATTACTTGACAAAATTCAACTTATTTAGAAAAACCTGAAAAAGTACGCCAAAACAGGCAAAAATCTAGTACAGCGACATATTTGTGAATAATTACATAAAAAATAGTAATGGGGTCGTCCATTAATAACGTGATGTTTTTTTTAGCAAATTTTTAACCCCCCCTCCCCCCTAGTGATTTGTGGTGAGGTTTTATACGTACCTCCCCCCCTCCCCAAATCACGTGTATTTTTTTTGGTACAAAATATTTTTAAAAATTTTAGAATATTATCTTTAAATATAGGTATAAATTCTGGAGAATTAAACACAGTGATAAAAATGTCCAGACACACATTAAGGTTGCAGGTTTATTCTCACTGGCATAAAAATAATAAAGGAAAGGCTTATATATGATTTACGCATGTATTCGGTGCCAAAATCAGTCTTACTGGCGACTGGCAAGCCGAGTCAGGTGGTTCATGTTGCGGCGGGCGGGGATATTGTTGCCTGGCTACGGTGAGTCAAGGTCACGCGTCGCTTTTTGGTTTAGTAGAAATCGGGCGAAAAAATAAATACATGTGATATCTCTCTACACCCCCCTCCCCTCTTGTGATATTTCGTGATTTTTCCCAACCCCCTCCCCCCCCCTTTCAAGCCTCACGTGATTAATGGATGATCGCAATGATTTAAAATGTTTGTTAAAATACAAAGTACCCTCTTAAAACACACAGCAAGTGCAAATATCAATCCTTAAATACATAAAAATGGTAGAAATATTCTTAGCAAGACTTTTTAAGAAACAGTTTAAAAGAAAAATAGTTAGCTAGGAGGGCAGGGGTCTTGCAACGTTACAACTTCAGGTTTGGGTTTGTCCCAATATAACTTCTCTCAGGCTTCAAAACACCTTATTAGACCTTTGATTTTCTAATTTAAAGCACTATACAATTAGTAAACAATGGAGCCATTAGTTAAAGAAGACTAGCTTCATCCAACACTTATATTTAATATTAAACTTGATATACTGATCAGGAATGAAAATGCTTCATCATCATTTCAAAATTAAAAGAAAGGAGACTAACTAAGTCTGTATAATGCTATCAAAGAACATGATTGGCCTAAAATATATAATATCAGTGATATTAAAAAAATTGTGGATTATTTAACTACTACAGTGCGTGAATATATCAAGAGTTGCATCAGTCTACCTGCATTGGTACTCAAAGCAAATTATAAAATTTTTAAATTAATTAATCAACAAAAAAATAATCAATTCTACAAAAGAAACATAAACATGAATTCATACTACAATGCTATGTTTTAACAATTTCGTAATGAGGCCAAGTTTCTCATTTCATAAGATAAAAACTTTTGGCTACAAAATATAAATAAACAAATTAAACACAATCTTAAAAACATCTGCACTATGTAAAAATAATAAGAAATAGTTACGATCAGCAGTCATCTCTCAAGGGCAGCGACACAGTTACCAATGACTAAGCCTGTGCGAATATCAGATTTTTAGTTCTAATTGAATTCGAATATGAATACCAAATTATTCTCGAATACGAATATTGAGTTCGAATAATTGGAATGAGAATTGAAATCCCATAAAACTTGTATATCACATCACATTACAATATAACAGGTACATATTTACTGATACAATCTACGTAGAATCAAAAAACTGACAGTACTTAAAATTTTAAGGTTCTCCAATTTTATAATTAGTTCGTATTAAAAAAAAGTCTTGTCACATCACTACATATTAGCTAATTTAAATTTTTGTGGAGAAACACAAGCTGCTCTACATTTTCGGGGAGTAGACTCTCTCTTCTACACATCACAATGTTGCCAGCGGTTTTAAAAGTCTCTCACTGCACACTTGTGTGGCAGGTATAGGCAAGTACTTTCTTGCTACCACAGCCATGGTGTAAAGAAAGGGAGGTGAAACCGTCCGGTCGCCCAAACTCGTCCTCCACTGCGCACTACGTCACCTTGGTCGCACCGCCCGGTCTACACGCAGCGCGCTTACGGGAATACGACGCAGAGACAGTTCATTTACAATCGTTTGAATTGTAAGAGTTACCACGAAATGTAAAATACTTTGCTATGTACATTGTATAGCATGCGTTTAGAACATACAGTTTAAGTAAATATATTAGTATCAAAACACGGGGTTTATATTAATAATAAAATTAATGAAGCAATATTTTTTCCGCTGTTTCATCACTTCAAAATGTTGACTGGGTCTTGTATTTATCTAGATACCGCAATGGCCATAAATGTCAACACTGTCGAGAAAAAAAATGATTTTACATAAAACGACCCAGAATTGTAATGGGAATTCGAATGAATACACTTTGAAAATATTTATTATGAATATTAATAAAATAGAGATAATTAACATTTAGGATGCCGGCGACAAAGAATAATAAACACATATTATAAAAACATTTGACACAAAATCAAGTTTTTTAAATACTTATATTTAATTTACATAACCATAAGCACTTTTAATTTATTTACTAATTTTAATTTTATTTAGTTACAAACAATAAACAAAAGGATAAATAATGATCAAAAATGTATTTAAAAATATATTTAAAACATATTATTAAACCAAATAACTCTACAATATTCAGCAAAAAACAGCTTGCAGGCATTACGCTGAGAATGTACTGAGCGATGGTCCCTGCAAACTTTATTTTTAAGTATTTAAAACGGCAGTTTTTTAAACGCGTTAAATGCTATTTAAGGCATAAAACACAAACTCTTAAATAAAATTTTACCATTATCTAAACGCTTGAATGGAAAAAATTGGCAAAATCAAAGTTGATAACAATTTTCATTATTGTGTGTAAACTAACAAAATAACACAACACAAACAGATTGTAATGCCGAAATCTTAAAATACCTTTAGGTAACTAACATCATATTAAAATCAGTATGATAACATGTAACTAGAGAAGTAGGCTAATTCACTTTCACGCACCGCATTTTAAGCGGTATTTTGCATTAACATTATTATTTTAAATACATATGAATAGTAATGAAATAGTAATGAAATAAAAATTAACTTCTTCCAAAGCCTATACGAATTCATTTAAAACAAACATATATTGGACCTCGAATTTCAAAAGTGGTTGTATGTAAGTCTGTTTCGTTTCTGTATATTTTATAATTAATATCTCACAGTTTTGCGTGTATATTTAAATTTATTTAAACGTAATGATATAATACGTCCTCCCTACTCCATTAAAGAGAACATGTTGAACAAAAGAAAAAATGTGCATGTTTCTTTTGATGTAGGTATAGGGGTTCATATTCCTACTTTTATTCGATTTGTTTACATGCATTGATGAAATATTTTTTCCCCTTTATTAATGCTACACAACCTAGTGTTTAGGTTATTTCTATAACAAACAAGAAAAAAAATTAAATTGAAATAAATTCTGTAGTTCTCGCTGATGCCCGAACACACAAACATTTTAAAAACCATTGATTTGAGTTTTATATATATATATATATATATATATATATATATATATATATATATATATATATAAACGTTTAAATATCATTTAATAAATTCATTCAATAAATAACCTTTTTACCATGAAATACTTTATTATTATGGATAATAACTCAGTATTTAGCACGAAATATATTCCTTGACCTAATATTAACCTACAGTTTGAGGGCTGATCGCGCATTGCCGGTGATTTCGAGATGTTAACTATGGGCGCCACCACGTGGAAGGGCACGTGGACCCGGCGGAGTCTCTCACTCAGGGCGTGACGTAGCCCAAGTGGGGACGAGTTACCAGCCCTTTCTACCCTAGCTACCCAGACCTGGCCCGCTCTAGGCGTCGGGCACGCCACACTCCTAGACTCACTCACCACGTGATTAAATAAGTACTCACTTTATATTTATTCTCCAGATTTAATTTCACTAACACGTCTCTCTACACGCCCGTTACACGTTACACATTACACGGTTAAAAAGCCTGAGGCACGCATCGGTTTAGGTGAAGGCATGGTCCACACACGTGGCCATGCTGCAAAGTATACTTATTACACGGTGATGAAAAAACTCGACTGAGACAATTAATTAATTAAACAGCCCGCTGGCCGAGAGCTGCCCCGAGGATGACGAGTGAAAGAGATTCAGAAATACTTAACGAGACAGAATTACTTGGTCAGTGCAGAACAAAGGTTGAAGTCCCCGGGGTGCTGGCGCGTCTGCTCTCGGTCAGTGATGAAGATCGACTGGGGTGAGCTCATCGCTCGCAGGTGGCAACATGGCGCCCTTCGCGCCAACACAATTACCGTTACTGTATTCTACGACTCCGTGCCCCGGCGAAAGTTGAGTAAATTACAGATAAACATTAAAAATATATAAAAATTACTGACAATGGAAAGTTTGTTACTATTTACTTATTTAATGATAATTCATATAAAAGCATTCCTATCCTCGTCCAAGTCCGTGCCTGTTCGGGTCCGCCCGGGCAACGTCTATAGTTATTTAAGGTAACTTATTTAAATTAAAGAAAACACAAGTAAATTGCACAACACTGGGGCAAAGACGAATGAAAACAAAAAGGGTTTACAAATAATATTAAAACGTAGCAAATTAGGGGTGCGGCGCACTGCAGCTAAGCGCCCTCTTGCCGGGCTAGACACACACGCACACACGCACGCACGAGCGGGAGGTTTGAATATAGATGGTGGTTGGGCGGTGTCGTATCGGGCTCAAAGGGGCCGCAGGCCCGGACGACGTCAATTGCCCCCTCCGAAAGTAGGCCGATATGACAGCGCCGTTTGACAGATGGTTGGGGGGCGTTGCCTGTACTGTTTACGTCGCGCACTCCCACGTGGCAATGTTGATGTTTACATTTGTGCGGACAGGTGGCAATGTTGACATGGCGGACGGACAAGCAATGTTTACACGATGGAAGGGCGAGCAATGTTTACATGACGGCGGCGAGCAATGTTTACAAAATGACAGTTGAGCAATGTTTACACTATGGGGGACGATACACACGGACAGAATGGGCGCTGGCTAACTAACCTTGTGGGTGGTGACCCACCAGTTGTCCCGAGCCCCAAATCTGTGTCAGCTGCGGCTGCTGCGGCTGCTGCGTGTGACAGCGCGGCGGTGGCCAGGGCGCCGGCCGGCAGGGGCGGCGGCGGCCAAGGTCAGGCGGCTCGTGGCAGGCGGGCAGCAAGCGCGGGCGGCGCTCGGCACGACCCGGCTCAGCCTCGCCGACAGGCGGGCGCTTCGCGGCCCGTCGTGACAGACGGGTGACAGGTGTCGAAGTCCGGGTGACGGTCACGTTCGGCGGTGGGACGGTCGGGCGTCCCGGCGTCGTGGCGTCGACCTGCATCGCGACAGGCGGATGTAGGGAGCTCAGGCGACTCTTCACGGTGCGGCGTCCCAATGTTGCCAACTTGCGACATTTGGGTGGCGTCTCGTGCGGCAGGGCACTTGACCGGTGTTCCGGTACTGCGGCGATCGGCGTCGGAATCGGGCGTCGTGGCGCCTCGGTCGATTCTGGCGTCGTGTCAGGTGGGCATGTAGGCGGCGTCAGCGTCGGCGTCGCGCGCGTCCGTCTCTTTCGGTCCGGTTCATCCGTCTGTGCCTCGAAGCCAGGCGGGCACAGAGGAGCAAATCCAGGCGGCGGGGCGGCGCTCAGGCGTCTCGGCGTCATGGCCCTGGACATCGTGTCGCAAAGCGTCCTGTTTGCGACTGCGCACTCTGGTAGCGGTGACGACGGCCGGATGACGTCGAAGCCAGGTGGTGGCGACAAGGTGACACGAAGCGTCGGCGTCGAATCTGGTGGCGTCCGTGGCGAGTCGTGTGGCGGAGACGATGCGGGTTTCGCCGGAAATGACCTTGGTGGCGTCGGGACGGCGGTTCGGTGCGGTGGCGAGGTCATTCCGGCGTCGGGAGGTGTCTCCGACACGAGGCGGGTGCTGGACGGCGTGGCAGACTGCGGTGGGACGGTCGTTGTCGGCCGTCGCTCGGTTGGCTTCGGCGAGTCAAGCGTCATCATAGTCGGGATGAGTGGCGTCAGGTCGGCGAAACGAGGTCTTGCTGGCGATGATGCGTTTGGACCAGCGTCGGGAGACGTCAGGTCGACGAGAGGTGCCGAGGTTGGCGGCTCCAGGACAGGAGGTGGCGGAAGCGGAATTGTCGGCGTCGGGACGGCGAGCGTCGGCGTCGGGATAAGTGGCGTCGGGTCGACGAAACGCAGTGTGGCAGGCGGCGGCGGGATCGGACTTGTGTCGGGAGACGTCAAGTCGATGAGCGTCGGCACGGCGGGCGTCGGGACGGCGGCCGTCGGCGTCGGGACGACGGGCGTGGGCGTCAGGACGACGGGCGTCTTTGTCAGAGCGGTAGGCGTCGGTAACGTAACACGTGGCGGTGCGGGTGACGTCAGGACGTACCTTCGTGGTGCTGGGGTCGGCGTCGTGCGTGAGGAGTCGGCTTGGTGCGGCGGTGACGTTCCGGCAACGGGCGGCGTCCTTGGCACGGGCTGCGTCGGCGAGTCGAGCAGCGTCTTTTCCGGCGTGGTTGGCGTCGGCGTGAGCGGAGTCGTTTTCGGCGTGGTTGGCGTCGGCGTGAGCGGCGTCTTTTTCGGCGTGAGTGGTGTCGGCGTGATCGGAGTCGGTGTCGGCGTGAGCGGCGTCGGCGTTTCGGGAAGCGTCGAGGCGTGTCGTGGAGGATTTTCCAGCGTCTCTGCCTCGTACTGCGCCTGGGTGGCTAGGTAGGCAGTGCACCGTGCGCACGTGAAGGTAAAAAACTTGCGCAGTACGGTCCATTCACGTTCGCCGATACAGCCACGATGCCACAGGCCGGCACATTCCTGGCAGCGGTATCCCTCGCTACTACCTCCGGGACACGACCTAGCTCCACATTTCGTCACGCCGTGTATGCGGTACTCCGTACAGTAGCCACACTCGTATCCGGCGGCGGTCCTGCCATGCAAGTCCCAACTCGGGCGGGGAAAGTAACACCCGATACACTCGTCCGGATACGGATACATGTCTACGCACGTGGTACTCTGCACACGAACAGTCCTCACGAACACATCAGCACTGTGTTACTTACTGCGCTCGGAGTCCGTTGTTTGTGCGCGGATTCCTGGAAGCGTGCGCTTGGCTGATCACGTGGCCGGCGCGCCAGAGTCCCGCTATGCGCTCCGCGCGAACAATAGTTCCGGCGCGAACTTTAGTTCCGCGCGCTCCGCGTAACAACCGCCTATCTCACACGCTCGTACAGGTCTGGTTTTCGCGGAAGATGTAACTCGCCCCACGCTCTTGGGCGCCATTTGAGGGCTGATCGCGCATTGCCGGTGATTTCGAGATGTTAACTATGGGCGCCACCACGTGGAAGGGCACGTGGACCCGGCGGAGTCTCTCACTCAGGGCGTGACGTAGCCCAAGTGGGGACGAGTTACCAGCCCTTTCTACCCTAGCTACCCAGACCTGGCCCGCTCTAGGCGTCGGGCACGCCACACTCCTAGACTCACTCACCACGTGATTAAATAAGTACTCACTTTATATTTATTCTCCAGATTTAATTTCACTAACACGTCTCTCTACACGCCCGTTACACGTTACACATTACACGGTTAAAAAGCCTGAGGCACGCATCGGTTTAGGTGAAGGCATGGTCCACACACGTGGCCATGCTGCAAAGTATACTTATTACACGGTGATGAAAAAACTCGACTGAGACAATTAATTAATTAAACAGCCCGCTGGCCGAGAGCTGCCCCGAGGATGACGAGTGAAAGAGATTCAGAAATACTTAACGAGACAGAATTACTTGGTCAGTGCAGAACAAAGGTTGAAGTCCCCGGGGTGCTGGCGCGTCTGCTCTCGGTCAGTGATGAAGATCGACTGGGGTGAGCTCATCGCTCGCAGGTGGCAACATGGCGCCCTTCGCGCCAACACAATTACCGTTACTGTATTCTACGACTCCGTGCCCCGGCGAAAGTTGAGTAAATTACAGATAAACATTAAAAATATATAAAAATTACTGACAATGGAAAGTTTGTTACTATTTACTTATTTAATGATAATTCATATAAAAGCATTCCTATCCTCGTCCAAGTCCGTGCCTGTTCGGGTCCGCCCGGGCAACGTCTATAGTTATTTAAGGTAACTTATTTAAATTAAAGAAAACACAAGTAAATTGCACAACACTGGGGCAAAGACGAATGAAAACAAAAAGGGTTTACAAATAATATTAAAACGTAGCAAATTAGGGGTGCGGCGCACTGCAGCTAAGCGCCCTCTTGCCGGGCTAGACACACACGCACACACGCACGCACGAGCGGGAGGTTTGAATATAGATGGTGGTTGGGCGGTGTCGTATCGGGCTCAAAGGGGCCGCAGGCCCGGACGACGTCAAGTTAATCATACAAAAAAATAAAAAATAAATACTTGTATCATAAAACAAGTGAAATTTCTACTGAAAATAACGTTTGATTAAACTAAAATCTGCTAACACAGAAATTTTCCTTCCTTTTGCATACGTTCACCTACTTATTGCAAAGATGTTCATTTTTTTGGAAAAGAAAAATATTTTATGCCAGAATCTCGAGTCTTTTTGAAATGATTGTGAAATCCGAACACTGCACAGCTACAAAAAAGTACTCAGGATTATGTAAGCACCAACAATAACAAAGGTTCGCACGAGACGCAGATGAAATGGATGGGAAGTGCCTGGAAGAAGAGCGCTGGCTACAACCAAGGTGATGTAGCAAGGAAGCACGTGGAGGGGGAAAACCTGCGCACTGTTTCACCTCCCCTTGTTTACACCATGACCACAGCTATGTTTCGGAAACAATTGCGCCCCTTCTCTGACCAGAAACTGAAAGGATTTTCATTCTTTGGGATTAAGGGTGCTGCCAGATATTCGTTTACTTCTCCTTGGATAGTTTCTTCGTAGCTTGCAAGCGTAGACTGAGCTGCTGTTGAAGGTTTCACGTAGGCCCACAGAGATGACTTCTTAATAGGCATTTCAATTGTAACCTCACTTGTCTCAGTTATAGTTTCAGCTACTGTGTTCAGCTTACACAGCTTACATACCTTCCTGCACAAATTTTCAACCCATATTTTTTTTATTTTCATCCTCAATTAGTGAATCTTTGAACCGTGGATCTACCATCATAGAAAACACATTTACTTCACAATCTTGGTACACCATGGAACGTGATCGCAAGCTTTTAAGTAAGTTCTTGGCAAGATTTACTGCTTGCTCTTCATCAGCAGTATAATTTGCCAGCATCTTCTCCATGCAGAAGAAAATGGGAAAAATTAGCGAACTAGTAGGGAAACTATCTGAACTGACCTCTTTAGTAGCTTCTGCAAGAGGTTCCAAAACATCAACAACAGCCTTGCAGAGATTCCATTCATTCTGAGTGAATGAGTCCAAATTAGTTCCTTGTAGAGCTGCCCCAACTGATTCTCTAACCAAAATAAGTCTGGCCAGCATGCCACGTTCCGAATTTCACCTTGTTTCAATATCTTGAATTAATTTAAGAACAGGTTCCCCTAATCTCTTTTGCTTTTCATGAAGCCTATCTCTTGCTGAAGTGCTTTGTGAGAAGTACCCCACTATGGACCTTGCTTTCTGGCACATATTTTGAAGTCCTTCTGTTTCCTTTTTGGCATCTCCAATCGCCAGCTGCAAAGTATGTGCAAAACAAGTTTGTGATTTGCAATTTATTGCTTCAAGTGCAGCTCTAAAGTTACGAGCATTGTCTGAGACAATAAACAGTGGGATAGTGTTTCCTTCACTTAATATGTCCCATTCCTCCAGAGTTTCAACAATAGAAGCTTTTATGGAAAGTGCTGTATGAGCACCACTCAGTTTGCTGACTTTTAGGCAGTGAGACCTGTAATTAAAATGTGTGTCTGCATAATGGCAAGTGAGAGACAGATAAGAATCTGAGGCTCTTGATGTCCAAGAATCTGTTGTGAATGACATTGACTGAATATCTTGGATATCATTAGCCAATGTTTCCTGCATTTTACTTTTGCATTTTTGGTACAAATTTGGAACAATACTGCGTGAGAATGTTGTACGGCTTGGAACAGTGTATTTAGGTTGTGCTTCCTCCAACATTGCCCTAAATCCTGGTTCATCTACAATGGCAAAGGGATGCATACCTTTAACAATGAAATTTGCTACCTTGTCAGTTAGTTTTTTTGCATTAGGGTTTGAAGGCTCCCACTTAGTTGGCTGAATGAAGCTGGAAATTGTTGACTGTGTGTGTGATGAACATGCAGAAGTCTCCATCTGTGTCCTTGTAACCTTAAGTTTCTTGACTTGTGATTGATAATCTGAATATTCATCATAATGTAGCTGCAAGTTGTTAATTATGGTAGTAGTTGTCCCTGAAAAAGTGGAAAATGTATTTATACAGTATGAAAAACTTATTAGAATTTTATTTTTTATTTTATTACATAGAAATTAAAATTTAAAAAAAAAAAAACTGCATGATCTTAACTAAGATAAATATTGCAATTGTCATAAATCCACTTATTTTTTAAAATTAATTTCACTTAAGCATATCAGGATCAGATCTATAATTTGTTTCAAGCAAAAAAAAAGTTTTGAATTCTTGAATGTTTAAAAGTTTTCAATGCTATGAATATAGACATCTGCCATTTTCATGAAATATCCATTTACATGATATAAGTGTCTTGAGTGTGTTTAAAATTGTGGTGCTTAATTTTAAAAATATTAAAAGTTCCAGACTGAAATAAGGTGTGCGATTTTTATTAGGTTAAGAAAGGGTGCAGTTCTGTTATTATCTACATAAGCACACTTTAGCACAAAGAAACAATACTGAAAAACTACACTTGCCAATCACAGATGTGCTAACCTATCCATGTGATAACAATGTAATCCTTTATCATATTCAATGACTGTTAAAAAAAATCATCTAGGTAATTTCATGCAAAGGTGATGGATGTTTCACGTTAATGACTATGATATAACTGTTTAATACATACCCTTGGAGTTTTCAAACGTTTCTTGCATCATTTGCAAATTGTTTCTTGTTTACTTGTTTGCGACTTGTCAAAAAATTTCCAAATCACAAATCGTCCCACTGTTGGAACATCAGCCATTCTGCGCAAGTACTTATACGTAATGGCTATGTATGGCACCTTACTATTGCACAAATGATAAAATCTCAGCAGACAATGTTACTATAAGACACACTCACAAGGTACTGTATGTGTACAGCAACTACACTTCATAAATACGCTGTGTGGTAATGGAATTTCATTTCCTGTAATTTGGGCTGGGAAATAATTATTTCTCATGGGAATCAAAGTAGGATCTGAAAAAAAAAAAATTAGAACTTTAATATACACCCTCCTATTGTAACTTTTTTTTGACGCGCGGGACAGGATAATTGCCTGAGCTATCACTACCCCAGGAATTTGGTAATGGTTTGATGTTGGGGGGGGGGGGGGGGGAGAGGGGTCGTTTACTGTGTATTATCCCATTGAAAAACATTGACGTAGCATGTTAGGCTTTTGGAGTCTTTGCTGTGAGTATGCGGCCAGATGTTTTCCACATGGTCTATACAATTTTCTTTCTCTTCGCCGTCACGTTCGGAACGAAATTACAGTGCCGACAAACCATGTTTCACCCTCTAATCTCACCTATAACACCCCGGTTGTGTGGATTTTACAGACACATATTTATCTTTATCAGTATGCTGACAGTTCAAATCTATTTTAAACAACCTGACGACATTCTTCTACATAAAATACGTTAGTTATCGCTCCGAATTACTCTGTTCAAACGGGCGGGCTTTACGTGGCCAGATGTAGTGGAATAACTCCACATACATAACTCTAAAACATTACGAAAATCCCACGGAACTTTTGCCCCCGCCCAACGAGAGAAACCTCCGTGATCCCGAAATGTTTCCCGGTTTCAGTGATCCCGCTCAGCCTTTTTCGTAAATGACTGAATATTCGTTTTTTCAAAGTGTTAGTATTCGAAATCGAATTGAATACGAATAATAAACTATTCGTTTTGATATTCGAAAATTTGAATATTCGCACAGGCCTACCAATGACCCATTGGCCATTATGTATTGCCAATAATACTTTGACGAAGAATGTTGTTTTTTAAGTTTCATAATTATTTTTATTAATGTTTCTTTTATTATGTAGTTTAATGCATTTCAAGTACCTATTTCATTTGTATATTTGTGATTAATATTAATTTAGATTATGTTTTGTGTAAAGCTGAATTTAGTGTGTTTAATTATTATTTGTGAACTTATTACTTAAAATTAACATGTTTATAATTATGTTTTGTTAAAAGTTTAAGGCATATTCTGGGTAGTGAGACTACAACATTCCAGAACATTCTAGAAGGTTTTGAAAGAAAGGAAAACACTGTCCCGGCAAGTTATTTTTCACGCCTCAAGTTAGTGCGTTTTTGGAAAAACTCAGCACGTGGACGCATGAATGCGCAGCAATAAACTGGAACTTTCGCTGGGCGCAATCTCGCCAGTCAATGAGAGTGAGCCTTGAGGTGGTGTGATGTGTCTTTCCAGACTTTTTAGAAACATTTTTTCAGTACTTTTCCGTATATGGTCAGATACTGGGTTCTGTGCTGTGATTGGTCGGTTGGCCCACGGGGTTGCCTCCCTTTGTTTTGGCTTTGTAAAGTAAGGTAACTGCGTGGTGCGAGTTAGTTGTCACTCGATTGTCGCAATGTGCAGCCGCGTCATCGGCAGCTTGCTAAAAAAATAGAGTTTAAAGATGTAACTTTAAAAAAGGAACATGAAAATAATTAAATATTAACAAAACTTTACAAGTGTTAAATTGTCTTTGTGATTGTTCTGGGTTGTATTGCCGGGCCAACCTGGAATGTAATAACGTTTTTTGCCTCCCTTCTCGCTTTCATTATTCCCTCAAAAACAGTTACAAGTTAAAAATCAGTGTCCACAATATCTTCTGGTAGAGATGGGTAGAGAAAGATATTTGGAAAATGCTTTATATAATTAAATATGTTGCAGGATAAAAACTTAATATAAAATGACAGAGCCACCACCAACTGCAAAGACAGCAAGATGACGAGAGTTCAAAATTGCATCCTAAATCATCAAACAATAGAGGGCTTGCAATAAAGATAATAAGTTCAAATCATTAGTGCATTCGAAGATGTCTTAAAATACAGATCATTAAAAATTCAGGGAGTTTTTGAACTTCGCTTTGGTCATCTTACATTGAAAGCATTGTGCCGTCAACTAGTATTTTTGGCACAATTTTAAATTTGAATTTTTTTTTTTAAATTAAATAATGTCACCAGTCATTCCTTTGCTGCAAGAACTTAAACTTGTTACTCCGTCTGTACACTCCCATTCAACCTTTGTCAGACCTAACTCCCCAATTTTTCCCAGCCCTAAATCCGATTTTTGCCGAGTCTTTTGCCAGTCAGACTCAGAATCATTTTATCCCCGCCTTGGCGCACGGATGTCGCCTGTAATTCGCCTCTGATCCGTGACAAGAACTGCTATGACTTGCAAGCTCTTAGGGCAGGCCACTTTCAAGACCTCGCCTGATGCTAGCACTTCTTGACATGATTGCGAATCATCTTCGCCAACGTTCAGTCACGCTCCCGGGCTCAGAAGATCCACTTTCCCACTGTCATCAGCAGTCCCCACACCCACCACCTCTCCATGTTTTCCTGGGAACACTGGCCCAGAGCGATGACCGGCCACTAACCCCGGTCAGGGTCAGCCTCTCCCCAAGGCCACGACACTAGTCCCAAATGTACATGCTTATGCCACCTTGCGGTAGTTTTTCGAATCACTTCCCCTGGGAGTTTGAACGCCCATGGAACGCCTGCTCTCTCGCGTCTCCCGCAGTAACCAGTACCCCGTAGTTCCTTCCCAGGCCACCAGACCGCTGGCCTAGTCCGCCCCATTAACTCAATGCTGCTACCAGCCACCTTGTGTGAGTCGACCTCTACTCAGTTCTGCCACACCTCAGTAGGTCGCACTGACATCGGGCAGTACCACCAACTTCGAGATATCGAAGTCTGCCTTTCTCGACAAACAACTCGGTAAACTTCGGAACCTTTCGGTCCGAAAGCCGAAGCCTCCCCCCTTTCTTTCTTTAACGTCGCCTTTTAATTATGAGTCTCTGCCCCTCCAAACTTACTGCGTGCCGCGATTTGGGAATGACTGCTTCGCATCTACATCATCGGGACGCCTCTCCATTTTTCTTTTAAGATGTGATCAAACTAGACAAGGGATGATTCCCACAACGGTAGTGTTTAGGCATTAGTCAGTCCGTGTAGATCTAGCTCGAGTAGTCATGTCTTAGTTATCATAAACAATTAATTTTTTTTAAAATCATGAAACATCCGCGGCGGGTTCGTGTGCTTAATAACCGGGCAGATCCTGGAAGCATCACCCTGTTTAGTGAGTTTCTACTACCATCACTCCCCGACCATCATCGTGACTAGAAGGCATTTTCTGCCTATTTCACCAACTGTCTGTGAATCAATCCTGAACATATGTGTTTCAAATCTGTTCACAGACAGGGACCAAGTACCAGGGTACAAGTACCGGGCTATTTCCAAGGACCAGATCAGTCTCCAAGTCTCCACGGGCGGGATGACTAAGGCCCTCTATGTCCCGTCAGCTGTTCCACTTCATACAGCAATCTTCAAACCGCCAGCCCTTCAGTTTTTAAAACCTTTTCGGACTAGCTTCCGACCACGACGTTTCTCAAATCAAACAGCCAGAAGTTTCCTACGACTCTTTAACAAGTTTATTGTCACGAACTTTATTTAAATTGTGTTAATTATCTATATAATTGTATAATAAGGGTCGGCCCATTCTTTTAATAATGTGATCTTAAATCCATGTTGTATATGTTTTTTTGACGTGACAATGTCTAATAAATCGATGAACGCTGGCTGCACGCCCAAAAAATTGTCCCACTACGGATGTCCCACTACGGATGTGTCCTGTTTACGCAAGCGTGGCATCTCTCTGGTATGTTGCGGACGGTACAGAGAACTCGGCCGGCACGTGGCGGCGTACTGCTCAGGTTTCACCCCGCCATGCTGCAGGGATAGGCGGGTCGCGCCGGTTGGATCACGCCTGCGCATGTCGCCACACACGGCTTGGGGCAGACGACAACATAGCGGGGTTCAAGGTTATTGTTGTGCACCACGCCACAGGAGTATATTCGCAAGGAAATGGCGTTCTTACAAGTACGTATTATTTTAATTACTAGTGTAAATCAGTATATTTAAATTGTGTTGTATGAGTATTGTTTTAGCTGTGTAACTAAATATTTATTGCTGGTATGATACTTTTCAGGCTTTAGTTTGACATTGGAAATTATTTGTCATGACAATGAGTTATTATTTGATCAACTAAATCACACACCGTATTATAGTTATGAGCCCACGAGCGTGTAAATATTTCGAGTCCAACAGAGAATATGCTAGTTAAAAGAAATTCAAACAAATATTGTGCGTAGAATATTATTAATTTATAATATCTGAAATAATTGTTTCCAATATGGCCTCGTGGCTGTGCGATTAGCATCGCTGACTACCAATCGATAGGTTGACGGATCAAATCCCGGCTGAAATTTTTTTTTGTACTTGTAAAAATAAATACGGCGCGCACGACACTTCGAAAGTGATAAATATATTTCATTTAATGAATGCAAATAAAAGTAAATTTATTAATTAAATTGTAGATTTCATTTTACTCCTTCTTTGTATCCATACAAAATAGTGATAATTCAATAAAAATTATTCAATTTTATTCATAAAAGTATGCAGAGGTAGATTTTATCATATAAAAAATAGAAAAATTAAAAAAAAAATTTCTTCCTCAAAGAATATAATATTTTTAATGCCTAAATGGTTTGGTTGCAAAAATCTATTACGGCTCAGTCTCAGGCCGAATATGATATTTCATTTTCTTCTGGATCAATCATTTCATCAATGTTTTGTTATGACGTCACGTTAAACTATCGTCCGTAAACCGACTTTACAGACAACCAATTCTTTTTTTAATTAACTTATATTATATACTTATATCATATAATGGAAAAGAATCAAAAGTAAAATAAAGACACAGGAACTACTGTCTGGACGAAATCATGATTTTGCCTTCTGAAACCAAAAGATTCACTAGTAACCCTCAGTCATCAGGAGAGACTGACGAGGTGTAACAGCATGCCACAAAGTAAATAATATTTTGTTTAAAATATAATCCACAAAAAAATATAGTCATCTTAATTTCAAGGTTAAATACTTTGGTTAAACGTACACTCAAGATAATTAATAAATTATGTCATGCTCAAGTCAAAAAAAATTTTACTTCAAGTTGTGACACAGGAGATTTCACTGAATATTATTAATTTTAAAACACCTTTAATTATTGGCTATATTACTAGGGATGGGAAAACCGATTCCCAATTTCATCGATACCTACCGATTCTACTTAAATAATCGATAATCGAGAATCGATGATAAAAGTCGATTCCCGCATGTAGCAAAAAAAATCATTTGACATCATTGCAAATCTGTCAGATACAATTATTTAACGACTCTTTGAGTGTGGTTATGACTGACTAGACGCATACAGACCTGCCAACATTCAAATTTAAAAAATCATGAGGTCCTCGATAAAAATTTTCAGGCCCATAAATACAGGTTAGATATTAAAAAACAACAAATGAGAATCTTTAAATTTAAGTGACATACCTGTACATATGTTACATGGTCTCTGCTTCAAAATTTATTTCAACAAATTATAGGTTGCAGATTTAATTTAGTTGAACATAATTTAGCGCTGTCGTGTAGTGATCATGCAGGGCTGCAACTAAAAAAGATGTAAAATAACATTCTGCTCGTGTAACACTATTATCAATGTTCACAGCAAAATTATTTTTTTTTATTGGTAGCAATAGGTACACTTCACGTGTTTGTTGTGTTTTTTTGTAGCGACATGTTTCACAATGTCTCCTCTTCCACTATGCGAGATAGAAAAATCAGCACGGCACACACTACAAAACGCAAAATTGCTTCCTTTACATGACTCGAGTATTGATGGAAACTCGTTACTGTAAGCTTTCGTAAAACTTGTTTTGTAACTTTTACAAACAAAATCTTGGGGCCCCGAAAAATCGTGAGGAAACACTATTTTGGCGTGAGGGCGTGAGATGGACCTTAAAATCGTGAGCCTCACACCAAAATCGTGAGAGTTGGCAGGTCTGCGCATATATAACAGTCATATTTCCCCAAATAAACAATATCTAAAACTTGGGTCGATGTTATACACAAGTCAAAGTACAAAAATTATTTATAAAAAAATTATCACTGCGTATAAGTAGGGGCCTGTTCTTTTCGCGATCGCGATTAAACGACGATAAACGCGAAATCACCGTAAAATACAGTTTTTACGCGAAATCGCCACAACACAGCGTTTTTCTACGAAATTTAGTATTAAAAAGCAAAATCGTAATGTTTTTACGGGAAATTTAAATACTGGGTAAGACTTGTCTCGTCACTGGTAAACAAACACCGCAACATGGCCGCCACTGAACATTAGGGATGGGTAGTTCGTGAACTACCAGTTCATTTGGAACTGTTCTGACGAGCGAACTAGGTGACTAGTTCGCTGTTACCAAAAACAATCGTTCTTTCGTTCTTTGCGTGTTTCTCTTCTCCTACTCTGTTTGGTCCTTACTGCGCATGCGCGAAATATCCCTAGGTGACTAGTTCGCTGTTACCAAAAACAATCGTTCTTTCATTCTTTGCGTGTTTCTCTTCCCTACTCTGTTTGGTCCTTACTGCGCATGCGCAAAAGATTACCCCCCCCCCCCCCCCCCCCCCCCCCCCCCCGCTAGCCAACCACTGTCACCTAATATGCCACGTCTTTCTTTCTTGCTTTCTTCCCTCTTTTACGTTTGTTCTTTATTTTGTCTTATCTCCCCCCTTACCATTATTTCCCCATCGCTTCATCAGTTCCAAGCAGAGACGTTCCAAGTACTCATCTGAACTACGAAGACCGAAGAGAAAGGGAGTACATATACACACTGAACTAGCTAGTTCAAAGACATAGATAGTTCACACAGTCAGTTAGGCTGTCGGTCATTATTTTCGTTTCGTTCTTTCTTGCGCAATGATGTATCGTTTGACGATCGTGAACTCTAAATTTTTATCTAATATTCTTTAGACATTTACATTACATATTGGCATTAAAAAACGTGTCACGTAAATAAGTGTAATTACTTTAAATTTCAGATAGCCTATACAATCTGAAATTAAACTTTAATAACACATAGACCACACATTACAAAAATACACTAAAATTTAAAGAAACATAATAAAACTTACCTAATACAAAAAAAATCAGCTTAGGTTGTCACAGATGAGAAAACACTATACCATTATTTTGTTTTGTACACATGTGAAAATAAGCACTTTACTCGCAGAAAATAAATTAATACACATTCAAAAATGTAAGAAGTGTGTGAAAGAAAAACAATATGATAGTCGCTCATTTGTAATGGGAGATATTGTTTACAAGCATCGGATTACTGTGTGCCTCTTTTATTTATAGAAAAAGAAATGCCCATAAAACAAAAAGTCTGTAACGATTGTGTTGGTGTCATGTATGGAATATTTTGTTTAAACATTGGAAACCGCGATACAGTCCGCGACCGATGTAGTTCAATAGAACGGTTCCTAAAGAACTAGTCTTTGAAGTGACTAGTTCCGAACGAACTAGTTCTTTCCAAAGAACTATATTTCCCATCCCTACTGAACATTAATCATAAATGCACTAAAGCAAACAAAAGCTTACACACGCTCACGTTATAATGTTAAACCCAAAAATATACGGTAAAAATACGCAAAACTACGGCGTTTATTTTCCTTTCCGACATAATATTTGGATAGATAAGACAAACAGGCGAAGTTTTAAAGCCTACGCACACCGTTCTGGGCACTGACGTCAGCTTGGAACAGCGACAACGGATAAATACAAAAGTAAGCAGATGATTGGGCGAACGGTGTTTGGAACAGCCTTACGTGAGTGGCCATACCACGTCAGCCGGGGGCGCTGGCATATAGTTGGAACAGCGTCGTAGTATCAAGCAGATTATCGGGCGAATCAGGTACCAGGCTCTGGAAACTCTTATAGGGGACCTTGGGAACTATCTTTACTTCGTCACCCAGCCGTACGGGGCAGCACAAGCATTTTAAATCGCGCCAAAAAGCGGAAAAATGTAAACAAACATCCATTTTCGAATGGTGTGATGATGATGATTAGTTGGTCAGTGTTTTATAGATTTTGTTGGGTCGTTACTACAACGCCGAAATACCACAATCAAGTACAACACTTTCATTTGCTAGTTCTCTAGTTGTTGCTTAACTTTGTTACTGTTTCATTTCACAAATTTTTTAGTTAATTTGTACCCTTTTCTAAGTTAGGCAAGTTGTATGAACGAAAATAATTTATACTGCTCAAAGAAAGCTTAAATTTTTTTGATATAGTTTATTCCGTATTACAAAACAAATTTTAGATCAGTTTGACCCCTTTGACATATGAGCCATTGACTTCTAATGATGTAAACATTTATATGAGTTAATGTTAATAACTTAGTTGTGTACTCAAATTTGATAAGTATGTATGCTACATCATTAAATGTATTGAAAGCTGAAGAAAAAAAAAATGTTGCAAATAGAATTTGAATTATTTAATATTAAGTTAACTAGGTGAGTATCGAGAATCGAAGGATTTTTTAAGGAATCAATAATCGGGTATCGGAATCGAAAATTTTGGAATCGTTCCATCCCTATATATTACCTATTTATTTGTGTACAGTAGAATCCCGCTGATGCGACCCCTCACAGTTTCCGGAAAAACCGACTTATAAACGGAATGGTCGCAATAGAGAATTCTGGCCAATTTTTACCCCCCCCCCCCCCCCCCCCCCACAAAATATTTCCAAATACATAAAAAAATCGCCTTTGTTCGCATATATTTCATATTCAAATAGTCTATGGTGTAAAAAAGACAACTTTTTAAATTCATATTACACCTTGGACTCGCATACCCCGAACAATGGGTTCCGATAAATACTCGCACTAAATGAATTCGCGTCACGCGAGTTCAGCTATGCTAGCCGGCTGGTGGTTATTTTCATTCAAAACGTGGCGAAGGAACTTGTGTGGATCAGGTAGAAAACATAAGAACAATGCTATCCTGAAATGCTGTGACATGTTTTTGGAGTAAATAATCACAGCGACAAACCGACAGGATGCGCTTCCGCGCTTGCCGTCAACGATGTTTACTTTGACAGCTCAAGCAATTATCTTTTCCACGTCCCTTCGCAGCGTAAAAAAAAAAAAAAAACGTTGGAATGCAGATGGAAAAGTAACTATGCAGTAAAATAAATATATTTACGGTCCTGCTAAATTTTTCTATTCAATAAAATTCAAGGTATTAGTGATTTTTCCGCAGAAACTGCTGTGTGACTAATAAACAAATTGTATTATAATAACTTAAACTTATAAAGTATTTATTAACAAGCCCATAAAAATATTTATTTTACCGAGAATTGACTATACAACCTGGCCTTTGTCGCACGCGGTGTGGGAGGGGAGGAGGATGCTGACAGTTTCTCACGCTTAGGCATAATAAGGTTGAAATAAGGGAGGAAATGTGTTGAAATGTTAGTTGGTAAAGGATTGGGGGGTGTTTTACATGGTTTGTGGCTCTGGGAGGGATGAGCCTTGAAGAATTAGCAGGGAATAGGAGAGGTAAGCGTCACGTCACGTATGACGTCAAGCCGCCGCTACCGCCAGTCTGGCCGGACGAGTTTCTTATGCTCTCGCAGAAGCTACCACAGCAGCTTTTCGTGCGGGCTAGTAAGACAACATGACTGCTGAGACAGCTTTTCGTGCGATATTGGATGCGCCGAGCTCGGCTAGACACTGCCGCGTGGACAGTCTAGAGGGGTGGTATCTATTTTTAGCCGTCTTTTGTATGCCTGCCTGCTTACAGTACAGCTCCCGCCAAGATAAACGTGAACACATAGCGCCTAATAAAGTGTAATAGACTTGTTTTTCAGCCGATTTTACTCAAATTTTCGACTGTCTCTGCT
The DNA here is from genome assembly GCF_032445375.1 of Bacillus rossius redtenbacheri. Lineage (NCBI taxonomy): Eukaryota > Metazoa > Arthropoda > Insecta > Phasmatodea > Bacillidae > Bacillus > Bacillus rossius. Next base: position 172,176 of record NW_026962011.1, read on the forward strand.
CAAATTTTTTACGGTTCCTCAAAAACGGTTGTATAAACGGAATGGACGCATCAGAGGGGGGTCGCATCGGCGGGATTCTACGTATGTACAGTATTTCATTATCCCAAAAAAAATATGAGTGAGTCGTTCAGTACTTGTCAATGATGTGTGAACATCTAACCTTGATAACGAGCAAATTCTTGTGTTCACAAATTGTTTATGTTGCAAGTAAACTTAAAAAAACAAAAATTAAAGTAGAATTTTTTAAAATAATGTTGACGGTGATAAATATACTGATAAAATAAACATTTGATGCAAATCAAACACATTCTGCATCCACCGCTAGAATTCGCTGCCTGAATCGTAAATGTTGCCTGCCACCATCACCAACAAATGGCAGAACAAGCCAAATAGAAAATTTTAAGCTATTAGAAATGGCTACGATAAAAGCGTAAAAGATTTGAAATTTTAAACATCCAGCCATGGACCTAATTTTCAGCAATAAATTTTATTAAACTACTGTGCATCTTGATAAAGTTAATTAAATAGTTATACTTTAAAGTTTTGCATGAGTTAGAAGTTATACTTTTATGGAAATACTAACATAGTATTAACCGGAAACATTTTAAAACCCATATTATGTTAACTTTGTATGTTTGTTTTTGCCTAAACGACTGAAATCAGTCTGTAAATAAATACTACAAACAAACCCTTAACCTTATTGAGCTGACTCAAAATTATTATTTTATCATATTGTTATATTACAATGTTACTAAAAAAAGTAAAAAAAATATTTTCTAGTGACATAATTTGAACCATGTCCCTTAAGGTTAATAAACGTGTGCTCTACCACTGTGCTAGTATGCCTGTTGGTAAATTAAAAAGATAATGTATATTATGAACATTGTAATGCCAGTTTTCTTACATTTTTTTAAAACATGGGATTAATTTTTACTATCAATATTTGATTTTCGCAAATGATATCTGATTTAGGGTATTTCACTATCAGAAAGTTTAATTTATCACACCCATAAATTTTGTATGTACTCAAATGTTTATGAAAGTGACTATATATGGGTTAATGTTGCTGAACAAGGACAACCATCTTTGTGTTACATTTCAGTTCATCTTAATAGATTCCATTTTCAAAAAATGACTCCTACCAAACGCGGTATACTGAGAGCAAAGATGTTTCAACATCGAACATAGATAGCACTTTTAATCAATGTCGTCTAATCATCAGATAAAAAAGCTAGTACACAATACTTAAGAAGAATACTTGAGGTTTCCAATATGAAACAAGTGCCCTAGTACCTGTCGCTCCAGGTCCTCCATTTGCTGCAGCAGAGCGGGGTCTTCCGGCTCCTCGGCCAGAGCACGTTGCACCAGGTGCGTATCCTTCTCCAAGCGGCGTAGCTTGGACAGCAGTGCACGCACCTGCGTCTGCAACTGCTGTATGGGGCGTCGCTGGTCCTCCATGCTGTGCAGTTGCAGCTGGAAGCGCATACGCTGCAGCCGTTCCCAAGCCTCACGCCGTCGCGGCTCCACCCACAACACTAGGTTGTTCACCACATCCAGGATCATAGCATACTGCCAACAAGGTACCACACCCTTGTTCCTGTCTCGCTATTGACACCATACCTCCAGTCCCCACCATGCTTCTCCACTAACAACCCCAGGGTGTACACCACATCCAGGAACAAAGCGTGCTGACAACATATATGTCATAGTTAATCTAAATTTGTAACAGAAATTTAAATCATTTATTTATATCTAGAAGAAAAACTAACATTAAAAGTTTCAACTTGAAGATTGTATTAATAATTAGAAGATATATGTAAAATCTATGATTTGGCACTGATTTAAGAAGATTTCACTGGATTTTTTATGTGCATATACATTTACTGTGATTGAAGAATTCAAATATCTTCGAAGCTCGTAATCTGAAATAATGGACTTTGAAGAAACGTGTCTATCTGGACAATTCTCTTTTTAGTGGTTAATCTCGTCAAGACACATAACATCGGTTATCTGAACTTGCGAGAAGATCGTGAAACAGCTGAGTAGCTTTAGAGATGTTTTAACATCTTCAGTTACTACTTCCTGAGTGTGATGAGGAGTGCTATAAAATGAGAGTTTTCTTAGGTTGTGTACCACAAAATGTCTGAATAGTATAAACAAGAATTTCTTCGGTAACTCGATGCATCAGATTAAGCATGAAGTTGATTCCAATTTAATGCAGACTGTGAGATAGTGAGATAGCTCCGCACTAGTACCAAATGATTAAGTATGGGTAATTTTTTTTTATATTGCTAAAGGAAGCATCCAAATTACAGCTTCACATTGGCCGACTTGCAAACTTTCCTTATTTCAACAACTTGTATTCTTTGTTTTGATATTTATTAATATCAACATATTGTTCAGTGTGTTTACGTACTATTGCTTTGACATATCTCGGTGGATATATCGAGGATAAGAGTACTAATAAATTTGTTCACTGACTTTGACTAGTTGAGTTAAATATTAACTTTATTGGCTCAAAAACATTGAATTTGTTAAACTATTGGTTATTAACTGCAAGAAACATTTCCACTCATGATTAAATAATTACATTAGTAAGTGAAATTGGATTAAATTAATAAGTGGTACTTTTAAAATTGAATGTCACCTATAAATATGTTGTTGTACTCTGAACTAGGTAATTTGAAATTAGGTGTGATTCCGGTGTCACATTATGTGTTCATAACGGTTAAGAATTGAACTCTTCGCAATTATAGAAATGTTAACAGTACTGACTTAAAATACTAATTAATTCTTGATTATTTACTTTTAATGTAATTTGAGTTTATGTCAAGCATTGCAGCTACCCTGGCACCCAGATATTTCCAAAGCTCACATATTAAGTTGTGTCAACTATAATAATGAATCGTACAAGAAGTTACTTACACAAGGTATCCTATTTTTTAAAAAAAAAAAAATTATGTTATCCTTTGTAATATATATAAACATGAAAAAATACAAATTTAACTAAAGTACACTAGAATCCCATTTTACAAATCCCGGATTTAACGAAGCAGCTATTTTATGAATACATTCTCAAGAACCGCCAAAAAATCAGAAATTTTGACACCAAAATATTAAATAATCAGAAAAATTAAAATAAAAAAAACATTGAAACTTATAAAAATTTTAATTTTTAATGCACAGCCTACATTTTATGTGGGTTTTAATACTATCAATTATGTTACTATAACAAAAACCATAAAAATAGGACATTCTGTTGTGGCAGGGGTAGCTTCTACGATGTAAGTGGGCGCATGTGAAACTTGTTCGGCTAGGCTAGTGGCAGTGGCAGCATCATGACGCCGTATGGCTTACCTCTGCCTACCCTCGTTAACATCCTTGCCCTCTTCCCTCAGAGACAAACAATTTTGGCTCCCCCTCTTAACTTTCCATCATTCCTACCCCTTGTAGAACTTTCCATGTAAGTGTCAACCTACTCCCGCACCCGCTTGTGACGAAAGCCAAAACACTACTCCTGATAAAATGAATATTTTTAAGGCCCATGCAACAGCTATTTGTAGTTATTAAATACTGTATAAGTTATTATGACATCAGACATAACATTTTTAAAAAACATGGATACATATACTTTGTTTATTAGTGACACAGCAGTATTTCTGCTGGAAATCAAAAACTTTCAAATTTCTTGGATGGAAATTTAGCACGGTCGTAAAAATATTTATTTCACTATCAGTGTTCCATACTCACTTTTCCGTCCATATTCCAAAATTTTTGGCACAAGACACATAGCAACCACAACCCGTGTGCAGCGTGAGAGAAGAAAGAAAAGAATTTTAATAGTGACTTCATCACCATTAAGTCCACCACACACGATGCCCATTTTCTGCTAAAACTTCTGATACACCCACTCTTCTCCCACAGGCTGGGTACAGAGAGGGGTTACAAGAGGGGAGCTGGTGCATGCACAGAACTGTCGCGAGGAAATTGCCCTGGGCAACGCAGCCAGGGGGACGCCATAGCTTCAAGAATAAAACCTACTCTAACTTTATATTTGGATTTTATAAAACTACATATGTACATACAATGTTTGGTATTTATGTTCACATTTTTGATACTCTTATCCTGTTTTAAATGAAATAGGAGAAATAAGCTGTATTATTAAAAATATTGTAATGCAAAATTTACTGTATGCTTGGACGTTTGACTGCAAGTTCTGACCAGTCTTCAATAATGGGAATGGGAACACTGAATTCATGGCTACCCTGCATCCGCTCGCATACTGTTTTTATATCAGTTACGAACAACTCAGTGGAAAAACACGACACACCTACCCCTTCCCCTCACCCCTCTCGTCAAGCCCACACTACAACACCCAACAAATCCAACACCTCTACTTGTTCTGCTATCAGTCACAGCTAACCTTCCTCGCCGCCCACACGATAGTGTTCTTACTTGAAATGTATAAACTTCTGCTTTATTTACATGCCATGTTTTTATAATAATCAAATAGTGTTGTTTGACAGTGGTATTGTTTGAAGAAACAGACACTGAACATATGTATTTTCAAAGAAAATCATCACAGCAAGAAGAAGCATCTCCTTACGAGGCATGTGATGAACCTCAAGCTTCTCCAGAAAAAACATTTGAAAGAGACTTTTTCATACTGTTAGTAGATATACAACGGTTTCATTGAAAACGATCCAATAAACTTATAACCCAAAAACACAAAGGGGATTTTTATTTGATCTCAAAAACCTTCTTCCAGAAGAAAAATTCAAAGATAGTTGTAAAGAACTCCAAACTCTTCTTACCTACAAAAGAGTTTCTGATATTATCGGTAAAGATCTCTTTAATGAGCTGTTACATGTAAGATCAATTCTTGAGAATGGCAAAGAACAGATGACACCAAATCATGTCTTAAAGCTTTTAAAAGAAACTAACCGAAAATAAATGTTTACAAATCTTTGGAAACAGCTTTAGGATATTGCTAACGATTCCAGTAACTGTCGCTAGTGCTGAACAAAGCTTCAGTAAATTTGAACTTATCAGAACATACTTAAGGTCAACAAACACAGGAACGCTTAAACAAACTGGTCTTTCTTTACATAGAAAATGAAGAAGAAGAAATCTGGATTTAAAAATTGTTTTCTGCTTTTGCAAATGCTAAAACTAAGAAGAAACTTTTTAAAATTTAGAAAATGTTATTTAAATATTGTTTGAATTTTATGTTTATTTTATAAATTTGAAAGCAAATAAACAAAATAGGCTAGTATAGTTATTTTGTTTTGAACACACTATAATTTTGATAAAATATTCAAACCTAATAAAAGAATTATTAATTTTATACTACAGTAGAACCCCGATTTAACGAAGTGCTATGGTTACCGAAAATGTTTACTCTAAATCAATGTTTCGTTAAATCCAATTTACTGATTTTCAATGACCCCCACACTCATAATCGCGTCCCTACGTTTTAGAGTCATGCGAGTATAGGCTTTTTAGGTCAAGTCGAGTTCGAGCGAATATTCAAGAAATGTTTCGAGTTCGAGTTAAATTCGAGTCGAGTAGTAAAATCCATAAATATCCATTATTTATATATAACTGTCATGTTTAAAGACCAGCAAATATCAAGGCCCTGTACAAATCTCGGGTGTGAGGATTCTCATTGCTGCAAATATTTTCATGGCATTTAATAATTTTGTTTGTTTTGAAAATGCAGAGTATTATTTAAATTTACTTGTTAACCAAAAAAAAAAGCATGTTTAATCACGACACCGAGCAAAATTTTTTCAAAACCATAGCATAAGTGCAAAAGTATTTGTATACATTCTTACCAGTCACCTAGCTGCAGGGTATATTAAGGATTTCCACTGTTCCAGGAAATTTTTGTAGCCATACAATAAGTATCAACTTTTTTTTTTAGAATAGTTATACTGTATATCTTTTAATATACATGCCTAAGCCTGAACATAACTCAATATTTAAAAAAAAAAAAAAATACAGCAACATTTTACTATAGGAATGATCATAATCAACATTTTTGTAAAAGTCTTTCATGTAGAAACACCAGCTGTTCAATGTGCTCTGGAGCAAGGTTTTCTCGACGTGTGGATACAGTAGAATCTCGTTATAAAGTACATCAATAAAGCCTCAACTTTTATGCTTATAAATGAAAGTACTTTGAAAGTTACCTTTAAAATGTAGTAGCCTATTTTTTTAATTTTTTAAAAATATAGTATAAGGGGATAAAATGTTACATTAGCTTGGAAGCAAATATTTGTAAAACAACAAGAATTTAAAAAAAATTACTGAACTAATACAGTAGCCTAAATTATAGGCCTACATATATACAAAATTATATCTGTCGAACACAATATGACAAATGGGTTAAACTATTTTGCAGATATGTACATTTATTGGGATAGAATTCCCTCGTCATCTTTTAGGCAAAGTCTCTTGCGACCAGCAGATAAAGATGACTGTTCATAGAGTTTAATAAATTTTTCGCGATCTTTTATTATTGTTGACAGTGTAATGGGCACCACACCAAACGACCGTGCCACATCTGCATTTTTCCTATCTTTGTCAACTTCTTTTAAAATTTCCACTTTTTCCTTCAAAGTAAACTGCTTGCGTTTCTTGTTTCTTTTTATCTTTTTGGCCATCCATCCTGATTAAAATATTCAATCAACAATATTGTTTGCCTCGTGCCACGTCAAACGTAAACAAACCTCTCATCCATAGATAACCATAGCTCCGCACTAGAAGCGCGCGTCGCGAGCATGGCTGTGCCAGGCAACATTCCGACTTTCATGGCAAAACAATTAAAGCGTGTCGGCCATGTTGTGACACCAAAAAGTTCAAAAATTAACCTGCATTAATTAACATTATTGGATTTTCTATTTTGTATATAAGTTAAAATATAATTTTTTATTTAACGTGTGTATCTGCGGTAATTGAAACTTTTAAAATGTGCTCAATAAATAACCAAAAGATGGCGCACCTAAAAACATTTGTCTTGAAGAGGGGCGAGAGAGCAATTGGGATGCAACATCGCTCTTAAAAACATCGATATCACGAACATCGATGTTCAAACGAAAAAGCATTTATGTCAAAAAACATCATTCTGACAACCGATACATAGATGTTTTAACCAATGTTTTTAAATATCAGGAAAAACATGCCAAAATGATTTAAATTATAGTATGTAGCCAAAAACCATACCTACTACAGGTTCCTGACCTCAATATCCACAAGATAGGTGTGAAAGTTGAGCGGTGACCGTAACATTATATAGCGGAGAAATGAAGATAAAGGTTACTGCACTGCCCTTAAGTGGTTTCAAGATTCAGTATCATGCCTAAAAATTACTCCGAAAACACGCCTTTTAGCCATTTTCACTCTACTAAAAACACAGTTTAAAAACTTAATCCGAATTCAAAAGTACCTTTCGGCATTCAGCGAACACTTAATGCTTTTCGTAAACAGACCCCACTCTGATATCCTGAAGTTCTGCGCACCGTATGTATGCCCGGGCAGACTGCAGCCTTAAGACACAGGCTTACTTAAAATAAAATTACTTGTTTTTTATGTTTTTAGTTATTTCATGAATATATTGTAAATAGTACAGATCATGAGAGATCTATCTATCCAAAAACCATTGCAATACGACATTTAGTTTTCAAGAAACTTTTTATTTTATTTTCGAAACTTATAAAACTTACATTTTTAAGTATAAATAAATGTTGTAAATGCTAAACCATTTTGATTGGTAACCTTATAATTTTTTCCCCAGTATTTTAAGAAGTCTATAATCATTAAAAAATAACTACTTTTTACACAATGTATTTTTAATTGAAAAAAATAAGGAGAAAGCATGAAGTGTATGTTCAGGTTTAAAATGTAACATTAATTTTCTTGATAGAGCTAGCAAGACCGTATCGGTACCAATCAATAGCTTGTATGTACAACAAACTAAGAAATTGTTCATAAAGTCTCGCTGCTTTTTCCCTATATTTTTCAAAATTTAAAAGAAAATTCTTAAATAAACAAATTTTTTAACGGTATTTATTTTTTCCAAATGATTTTACACATCTTAAAGTACAGGAAAAAATGTGATACTGAAATCAACCAAATAGTTCAGTGACTTGATGTAGGCTTTTGGACATACGCCATTGCTTAGCACATGTATGTCTGCAGGAGAAAACTACAAAAAAACACAAATGACAAAAAACACAAATTAAGCAAAAATTGCTGTTGTCAGGATTTAACGCCACACAATATTCCACAAAAGGAATATGGTCAACAAACAAGGAAAAAACAAAGAAAAATGGACTAACAGAACGAAAAAAAAACCCACAAATGATGACAGCACAAAAATTCCGAACCCAAAAAAATTCAACACAACAGTTGAAACGAGACAAAAAACACAGCAAAACGAAAAGACGAAACAAACACAATAGTTTTCCAAAAAAACAAAAAACAAAAAGAGAAACGAAAAAACCCCCACAAATGATGACAGCACAAAAAATATTGAACCCAAAAAATTCAGCACAACAGTCAAAACGAGACAAAAACACAACCAAACGAAAAGACGAAACAAACACAACAGTTTTCTAAAACAGAAACAAGCAAGTTGTGTTTGTTTCGTCTTTTCGTTTGGTCGTGTTTTTGTCTCGTATCGTATTTTTTATTATATATATTCAATAAATATTTCTGAAATGATAGCTAAAATATTACTAAAAAAAATACGGTAATTTTAATGATGGACGATGTCGATGTTTTTGGACTTTTTCGTCGATGCATCGGCGATGTATCGCTCTTCAAAACATCGATGCTAACATTGATGTTTCATGAACGATCCATCGATGTTTTGAAAACATCGATGTATTGTTTGCATCCCTAGAGAGCAATCGATTGTTTAGATTGTCTCGTGCACTAAAGCGTATGATCCATGGAGGAAGAATGGCGCGTTATACTGTGTTTGTTTACGTTTTACACTTGTTAACGATTCTTGAAAGTGATACAAAATTAATCATAAAGTACATTTATATTAAAGAACCTCTGCGCAAACACAGTAACTATTATGTAAAAATTTTCCTGATAGCTGGAAAAGAATAGTCGTTGTATTGAAAGGTAGGATACGTCTTTAATGTTAAATTGAAATATTTTTACAATTGTTTACATTGGTGTTTTGAGCGGGAATTTAAAATCATACGTTGAACTGAAAGATACAATGGGTTTCTTTTATTTACATGCGCAAACAAGGTTAGTTTACACATAATTTTAAATATTTTTATACTTAGGCCTAACCAAAAAAGTCTGAAAAGACATCATTAAACTGGAATTTGACTCGTGAGTCATGAACGGCCGTGCCGAGTCCGAGCACTAATTAAAAACTCGACTCTAACTCGAAATTCGAGTACTCGCAGGTCTCTACTACGTTTCCATATCGTAGACAGGGTCGACGCTGATATCTTGTGCTGCCGTGCTACCTCAGACTTCGTCAACTTTCCATCTTCAACGTTTTTGATCTCGCTCGTACGGCCCCCGGTTCGTACGTACACCTCGGTCGTACATACATACAGATTTTCAGAAACCGTGAAAAATGAGGCATAAAATAAAATAAAAAGTTAAAAAATATGTAAAGTGTAAGAAATACATTAAAGTTTATTAAAATACAGTCGCAACCTGCAGCGTTTATAACAAATACGAGCTACATACACTTTGCGTCACAGTAAAAAATAAAAGGCCGCAAATTGATGGAAATTTACCGTCAATAGCACGCCGTACGCGGAGAAAGGTCATTGTACTCGGTCAGCTGCTGTTACGGCGTGGCGTAGCCACCGGCTGACTCTCTTTGTTCGCTAAGCTGCGCAGCACTTATAAAAAACGTATTCCAAAAACTAAACACCGCGCACAAAGCTCTTACTGAGAATAATAGAGCTGTAGCAAACCGTATGTATTTGGTACTGAGTAACGGGTGCGCCATCGAGTAACGAGTAACGAAACGTTACACACGGCTGCATCTCGTTACTCACATTTTTCGTATGCAGAGATAAGAAATTCCAAATACTTTAGGAGATATCGAATTTTTTAATTTTGCAATACAAGACCTGTGGAACCATTCGACCGACACCATTTTTGTTATTTTGCCGTGTGTTCGTTAATACGTGAATCGTCAATGCGTAATTAATAAAATGGTTGATTAGGTCAGGTCAGTTACATTATTAATACTTTCAAACTAAGCCGACATTAAAAATAATGTAAATTAAATTTAATTATTCTTTAGTTTTAAATTATTTATAGGGATGGGCCGGTCGAATCCTCGAATCCTCGAATCCTCGAATCCCACCGAATCTCTAGTATTCGAAAGATTCGAAATTCGAGGGAAAAGATTCGGGATTCGAGGAAAAATGTTGATGTAAATTTAGTACTTTAAAAACTTAAATGCTTACAATTTACTTGGCCTGTTTACGTTTTCCTTGGAACACATCCTGTTGAGGTACAGTAGAACCTCGTTAATACGTGATGGTCGGGACCGAGATAATCACGGATTACCGAATTTCACGGACTAGCGATTAAAATCCCGGAAGGTCTTGTTTAGCATCTCAGACACCGGCGTGCAGCTGGGTTAAGGGCGTTCACGGTAAGGGCCGGCCGTCTTCGAATTAGTGTCTCGGCACTGCCTAGCCATTAGTTCACGGTCATTTACAACAGCCGAAGAGAGAAAGATAAGATCGTGCTGACCTTGCACCCTTCCCCCTCCCCCTTCCTCCCACACCATTGTACAGCCGAATGCCAGCCAGGCACGTCACTCGCCAGGCGCCTGCCGTGCGTTGGCGGGTGAAAACAAACAAAGGAGACAGGAAGCAGAAGTCAGGACATCCTCCTCAAGTTTATTAAAGAGTGACAAATGTGACAGCTGAAAGGGGGGTGACACAAAGGGTCGGTACAAACAGCGTTGCAGAGTTTGGCGGCCCACGTGATGGCTTGTAGTGTTTGCCGGCCGCCGGCCCGCGTGACGTTAATTTTAAGCGCTGACAATTTTTACTTCTTTTTTTTCTTCTCTTTTAAATCGTCCCGGATTATTCGATTCCCGAATTAGCGCATCACGGATTAACGAGGTTCTACTGTATTGTACTTTTAATTCGTTATTATATAAAAAAAAATTATCAAGCATGTACTGATTTGGGAAACTTACTTTATATTCATGAACATTGATGCATTGTCGCTACATTGGCATTAAATAAGGCATAAATCACATATGTATTCTCAGAATATGCTAAAAAATAAAATAAAGCACATTTAGGATCTAGACTAAATATGAATCTTGTTTTTTTTTTTTTTTTTTTTTAAATAACTTTACTGAGAAATCTGTTACTTAGTAATACAACAATAATGCCGACTTTCATCACAAGTTACGGTCGCACATGTAGTAATTACAATGAAATAATTAATGACAAAAATTAATACATTATACAATTATTATTTTAATCGCAATTCAATTTTAAATATTCTGATACACGTTCTATTTATGAATTTTTTTAGGACCAAGTTTGGTTTGTGTAGACTACCAACGTTAAAATATATATTATCTGAGAATTCCATGATGGCCAACCAATGAATTTGTTAGCCAATCATTTTGAGCAACATAAAAAATAACTAATATTAATATAAAAAACTTTAATGGGTAAACTAGAGAAAACACCCCATCACTTTTAACTTCGGGCATATTAATCACTATGCTTTATTGAGGCTTAATTTTAAAAGATGCACGACAATATTTCTTATGGCCTAAAACCATTCAAGCCAAGATGGCGCCTTTCAGTTTCCATTAAATATTTCAGGAAAGCGTTTACCTTCATTTGGGACTTTAAACAAATGTCAAGTTGGTAACTACAAAATATTGTTCCGTCTGATGTTGAATTTCGTTTTCCAATTTTCCGTGGATACATGAATCACTGTACTCACAGATAATGCCTGAATGCCTTAAATCCACCAAGTCGGATTCTACAGCAATTGATGAAGTGACCAGATTCTTACGTGATCCTACAGTTAATCCAGAAATAAACATTCTCGAATACTGGAACACTGTCTGCGTGTTCACCCAGGCTACATAAACTGTCCAAAAAATATTTGTGTTCACCACCTGCGACAGTGTTCTCTGAACGTTTGTTCAGCACTGCAGGAAACATATGTGACCAAAAATGGAATCGTCTTGATCCAGACCGTGTCAAAATCCTTGTTTTTTTAAATAAAAATTTAAATGGTTAAATAATTCTGCATAATGTTTAATTTTTTCTCTTAACTTATAAATTATTTTATAATTAACCCTTGGAAACTGGATTCGGATTCAAGGGGTGGATTCGAGGTACTGTTTGGGATACGGATTCGAGATTCGGATTCGAGAAAAATGGGATTCGAACCATCACTAATTATTTATAATGTAACTGACCTTACTTAACAAACCCGTAACAAAGGATGCACAGTAACAACTCACGTAAATTTTTTTTGTTACTTATTACTTGCGCAACAATATCAAAATAACAAATAAGACTTTAAAATTAGAAACGTTAAAAACTCACCTAAGTTGGAGGCGGTAATTAAACACCGTTTTAAACAATAAATGAACTAAATAATCACGTATTCGTTCGTTTGAATTCTGGCCTATCACCAACAATCACGTGACATCATTATCCAATTAAAAAAGTAGATACTCGTACGTAAACAAGAAACAATGATAATCGCCACATCAATGCACTGGTATTGTGATGAAATTTAAAAATTCGATATCTCCTGAAGTATTTGGAATTTGTTACCTCCACCGCTTTTAATGAAAAGAGGAAGTTGAAGAGCATACAATAAAGGTATTTTCGGATTTTTAACATTTTTTTTCGCAAATACCGCCCAACTACATATTTATCAAAGTTTGAGATTGGAACAGAAACAACGAAAGAAAGTATTGTTTAATAATTAGAAATATGTATGTTTTTGTTTTTTATTATCGCATATTTTCACGTTTTTTTGTTCTTATCTTAAAGAGATAATATAAAAAAGCAGCTCTAATGAGATTTAATTGTTTCTTGGTTAACAAAAACTGCTAATTATCAAATATTGTTAATTGTTTATATTCTATTTATTATTATTTACGCGACGTCATACTGTATGCATACGCAATACGACTCGATTCGTTGCTGCAACATAACATAGCATGTTATGCGGTATCAGAAGTAACGAGTAACGTAACGTGATACGATAGTAACGAGTATGTACTAATTTATTGTTATAGTAACGAACACATAAGGGTACGCATTTTTTCGTTACTTTTACACCTCTAGAGAATAATGATAATGGCGTATTGGTGTAAAGTGGTCACAAGTTGAAAAAACCTGGAGGATGGGAAAGGGAATATTTGGAAACGTGTGATTATTGGCTAGCACTGTTACTATGCGGGCATGTTAGGAAGATAACATGGTGAGTCAAGCCAGGAATAGGGGAGGGTGAGGGGGATGCGGACAAAGAAACCCTTCATGACGTTGTGGAGTCAGCTAGTGTAAATATTGAAATTATTTAATGTATTTAATAATTTCGGTTTCTCTAGCCTACCTCTCTCAGTTTTAAGAATTGTATCTAGAAGCTTGTTTCTGAAAGTCAAGGTAAAGTGTGTCAAAAGTATTTAAATACTAATATCGTGAATATACCTTGGAATAAAGTGTAAACAAATTCAACCGTACGGTTTATATTTGTGTGTAATGTTTGTGACGACGGTGACAATACACTTTGACATGCACAAAATCACACTTTATATAAATAATCTTGAATTAAAATAATTTATTTTAAACTACAGATGGAATTTGTTATTACTCTCAACTTCAAAGCATCTAACAATTCTTTCACTTGTGTGAATTATCTTTACAATCAAATGTTAATTATTTCGATGTTATTTATTTTAACTAACTTCAGTCCGGTAGAGCTTGGACTACTGGGTACGTAAGGTGCAGTACCAGTCAACCAAAATAGCAATACGTTATTCCAATATCAAATTCCATCTATACTCGTTAATACTATCTAGATCGGTATCGCGATTCCGGAATTGGATTTGTAAATCTAAAGATGAACAAGTTATTCGGTTTCCTTTACAAAGAATATTCAATATACTATAACAGATTCTAGTTCTGCGAAAAATGTTCATCTTGTTTAAATTGTAATTCGTTAGGGAACTTCTATATTCAGCGAGTCTTCGGGTGATGGGGTAAGGGACCAAACCTTGCTGCAGGATACCCACGAGACGTGTAGGTTCTCGGAGACTCCTTGGTTCGACTAATTCAGGACTGCGATGTTGGTGTTACTCCTCCATCCTCTAGCGTGCGGCAGGAATACGCGCTGTCACAATTCCTTCCTTCAGACTATGGGCTGCAACTGGGCTGGACTGCGCGACAGTCATCCTTCCCGGGCTCGAACTGCGACTTTTCAATCTTCGACAGGATTCTTCTTTCTTCGGAATTGTAAACGGCATTTAATCTTCGTAGTTTCAAAGCAAATTTAAGTCATTTGACGATCTCTTGAACATGGATATTTGTCGACTTCTCTTCTTAAGTAATTATTTAAAATCTTGATGTCCAAGTCTTATCTTCGTCGATTAAAATTATTATTTTCTTCAAAATCTCAGTTAATATCGGCATTAATAACCATTTTCAATCTTCTATAAATATTCAATTATAAAGCAATGTCAAAATCGTTGCGTTCTAGCTGTTGTCTTAATCAAGTCTCAATTCGTTCTAAAAGAATATTTTCCCCGTCACTAGTAAACGATTTTCTTTAGTTTGTTGTTAAAACAAAAACTAGTAAAATTACTAACCATTACTGACGTGTTCATCTTTAAATTAATAGTGGTTTCAAAAAATACTGCTATGCTAGCCTTGACAATATTTAAAAATAAAAATTAACATAGAGTATTAATACATAGACAAAATGATAACCAAAGAAATTTACAGTCTGAATTAATCATAGATTACAAATATAAACATACGGAATAAAATGTAATTAAACAAAATAAATATTAAAGGAAATTAAATATTTAATTTCTATAAAGTGTAAATATTGCCTTTATAGAATTGCCCCTTTCAGAAATGTTCATAATGGCAATTATTCATAAAGACATGATGACTTTACTCACAACTTTACTTGAAGTCTCCTTTCACTTTCGGCTATCAAATGTTCGATACTGTCGAAACCTAATCACCAATTAGTTTTTTTTCATGTACACACACTAAACAATAATCTGACCATAAAAAATTGATAAAGCTATACGTTAATATTTACAACAAAATATAATTATCAACAAATAGTGTATTTTAAACGTCTGTGATGTATTAACATATTTACAGGAATTTACGGTACAACAGGTGTGTAATATTCCCTGAGCTGTGTGATATTGTAGCAACCTATGACTTGATTAGTAACTCTATCCGAGATTTCATAACAATTGTTTCTAATTATTTACGTGATAACATAAGGTCCTTCGAAAAGTAGAAATAATTTTTTTGTGACAAATCTCCAAAACTGACTACTAGGGTTTGTTCTTTTGAGAACGAGATCTCCACATTTAAAATTTATGTTTCTCGAGGTTTACTGTTGATTATTACGAATCCGGGCCACCGATGTTAGTTTGGCTTTGACCATTTCTTCCGTCTCCTTTCTTATTTCATCTAATTCTATATGCTCTTTGTCGGAAATTGCTCTATTTAACTTAGGTAATATGAATTCGGGAATGATTATTGATTTGCTTCCAGTCAGAGTTTCTAAATATTCTTGTGTTTTGTTTAAATATCAGGCCGGTATCGGATACGTTTTTTTTATGAAAAGGTTCACCTTGTTTTACCTCTATGCTAGCTTGATATATTTTATTTAAGCCTTTCTTATCGGAAAAAATGTCTCGAGAAGTGTTCAACACTCCGAAAAGGGATTCTTTATCATGTTCGTTAATTATCGTGTTCCTTTAACGGCATCATTCAAATCCTCTTCTGTAGCATTTAAATTATCCAGATTACTTGTGCATATAAATGCATGCGGGTCTTCCCTCCAAATAAGTGCTACGCATTTGTCTGTAATTTGCCAATTTTCAGTAGTCGTTTTTTCTATTTCATCCATGGCCGTAACCATCCATCCACTGAAATCCAGTATTACTTTACTTGCGGTAAGGAAATCTACTCCTAAAATAATAGGTTTGGCTAACCCTTTGACAATTAATACAGGTACATGTTTTTTATTTCCCAATCCTTCTATCTCTAATAAGGTCTGTTTGTTTATAATGGGACTAGCCCTAGAAGTTACTCCTAAAATTTTCAAACTGGGTACAGGCATTAGTGGTAATTTGACTCCAGTAGATTCTATCATATTGACACAATCTTCACTGATACACTATATTTCCACACCACTGTCTAATAATATGGGTGTTTTAACTCCATTCACTGAAAGTGTGATTTTCGGACATAAAGCTGCTTTGCAATGTTCGGTGCTTTCACTTGGTTCGCTAAGTAGAAACTCTCTTTCATTTTCTTTGAATAATATGGTATTAATTATCTTCGTAGTTATACTCGTAGCATGAATATTAGACGTAGTATTATCCCCTTTCATTTCTTCATTATGGAATGACGTACGGAGCCGTTTTTCGTCATTCCTACTCAGTTTTCCACATTACCGACAAAACCTTTTCTTTGATTTGGTAACCATGTTGTCGCTAAAGTTTCGTTATTCTGAGGTGACAAAAACGCCTGCGTTTCTCCTTGTATTAGTTCGGTTCCACTATTTGCTTGTCTCAGCGTCCATTTTGTGTTATTACTCTCTTCCCTCGGTGGAATAGAATAATGTGTATTTCCTCCTTGTTTAATATTATAGTTTAGTTTACACTCGCAAACTCCTTATCCCTCTGTGATGGTATGTATAAAAGTTCTAGCATCGACTCTATATGAATTAGGTGCGGTTTCCGCAGAACTTATAAATTGGTTATCTGCGTGTTCTGAATGTAATCGTTTGGATTTAAACCAAACTGCCCCTTCCTGACGTGGACTACCTTGTCGTTCCGGTTCTCGGCTATCTTGTCTCTTTCCGTTTTTATTTTCGTATCTTCCTCGGTTCCAATAATTGTTATAATGACGTCGACCCTGATAACTATTATTGTTCCAGTTATCATTAGAGTATTTAACGTGTAACGAATTAACTTGCGGTGGTTTAGGTCCGTGGTTCTGGTCGTCTTTCCTATTTCTCCAATTCTGATATAACGGTGTCGACTGACTTGCGTTCTTACGTTCGCTAAATTCTTTTTGATTGTGAGAGCGATCTAATTTTTCCAGTCTATCGTAGGTTAACAGTTGTTCTTTAAAGTCAACTATCCCGTTATACTGACGTCCTGTCAATTGCAACTGATATTTTAACGGTAATTGAGATAATATCATGGCAATGAATTCCTCATCTTCCATATTACAGTCTAAATATCTGGTTCGTTCATACATATCACTGATATGGGATTCTAAATATTGAAATTTCTTGTTCTCGAATTTCTCTGAGTGTAGTTGAATCCTGAGATTACTTTGAATTCTTGTATTCCAAAATTGCTGCAAGAATAAGTTCTCGAAATTACTAAAATTGGTGACGGTGTCTCTGAGTAATTCCCACCAAAAATACTCAGTGTTTTTTAAACAATGACTAACACATTTCAACTTCTCTCCATCTGAAAGATTAAATACCATACAAAACTCTTCAAATTGTTTCAAAAATCTTTTTGGATTTTCTGTACGCTTTCCAGTATAAGTTGGCACATTATCTAACCATTTTCTGGCAGGGTGGTGTAATGTTAAAATAGGGTCAGTGGTCATTGGTAAAATATTTCTATTGGAGGCGTTTTGTTCAGTATTAATATCTGTAGAACTAGCTACACTAACGGTTTCCTTTTTGCTAATACGTAGTTCATTAGTGTGCTGTCCCATTTCCTTTTATACGTAACTTATCCTAAGTTCTACCCTATTTGCTTTACCTTCCAGATACTTTTGTAACTGATCTAGTTCCTTTTGAATTATTACAATTGTATTTTCCTTACATTTATTTTGATGTTCAATTAGAGATGGACGAGTTTAGGATTTTTGGCTTCGAGTCGAGTCGAGCCGAGTTTAGCAATTCATATTTCGAGTCGAGTCGAGTTCGAGCCACAAAATTTTTGAAGAGGTCGAGTCAGTTCGAGTTTTTTACTTTTATATTTTTTTGCATCAAATATGATAAATAAAATATTACTACACATCCATTGATATAAGAATTGTGTATCCAAGATGCATCTGCATTATTTATGTTATCATTATGTTATTTAAATATTCTAAATGATTAATTAGCAAATCATTATGTTATTTAAATATAAAAAACTAAGCTTCTGTGGTCTACCGTGTTTCGATTTTTTCTCCATATAAAATCCATATTTGTATCAGTATTTACTTTTGCCGAAATTCGTATGCCATTTTTGGCTTCTCACTAGTCAGTATTGCAAACGTCGAGTTACGTAACATCTCAATGTAAATACACTTCCCGCGGCAAGATTATTCGCCCGGAACTGTTACAACTACAAGAATATCAATATGTTTAATAAATAAATATTGCATGCATTTGATTTGGCGATCAGTAACTGATTGCCAAATAAAATGCATGAGCGTTGTTATTATTATATTATATTTAAACAAAAAGAAAGTAATTTTATCTTAAACGTTATTGACACGCAGCGCTGCGTAGCGGAGCACAGCTAAATTTAGTTCCAAAATGCAAGGCTGGCTTGCCTAATACGCAGCCATTTTCACGCTTCATGGCTTGGATGTTATTTACTAAATATTATAATTATTTAGTGTTTTTATTTTTAGGTTACGGAAATCTCTTGTTTATACGCGTTATTATAAATGGGGCACGATAAACGTGATGATTATTAATACAAGTGCGTTTTGGTACAAATGTTTCTTCAGTGAAAATTAGGGATGGGGCGAATCCTGATTTCCTCGAATCCGAATCCTAACTCGAATCCTCGACTGGAATTGCCGAATCTCGAACCCATACCCGAATCTTTTAATATATGATGTCCACATATCTAATGTAAGTGAGATGTATTCTGCTTGCACTTAAAGTCCCTTGACTTTATCACATGTAGATTGGTACATTTCTGGTATAAGTGAATATAAAGACAACAATTTTTTCTTGAGAAATTTCAGTTTTAGTACAGATTAGCGGTTAGGATTTTTTCTATAAATAAGCTAGAGGTCTGCGAGCCTAAGAATTTTACTTCGAGCCGAGCTTGAGCCTTTGTGGTACAGTTACACTTTTGGGAAATTATTTTTATCTTAAACTTAATATCATGTTTGAATAAAGTATTAAAATGAAGTGGGCTTATTAATTTTGGGTAACTATTTACAGTGTGTGTTTACATTTTGCACTGCTAGAAAAAAAAATAACATTTTTTTTTCATTGAATCTTACCTGTTTCCATTGGTTCATTAGTAACTGATATCATCCAACTAACATAACCAATTATATGTTTGTGTAAATGTAACATATCTTTGGAAAAATTTCACCCTTGTCAATTTTTCTGGAAACCTTACTGAGCTTCAACAAACTTAGCACCAAAAATCATGTTGTTTGAAAAGTACATTCACATTGTTTCAACATTTCCACTTTTCAGCACAATAATTCTGAGAGAGATTGTCACAGAGTATTAAATTCTGTTCTTTAATCTATCATTCAGAACAATAATTTGTTCTGCACGTTCAGGAGTTAAATTAGCTCTACGATTGGAGATAGTGTTTCCAGCAAAAGAGAAGCGTCTCTCGCTGGCAACCTGCTTGGCTGGAATGCTTTAGTAAAATTGCTTAACCTCAAAATTAGTGTCATAAATATCTGTAACTGGTCATTAAAGTTTAATCAATTGAAAGTAATACAAATAAAAACATTTTACTTCATTCAATTTACACTTGCAAAAAAAACATACACACAATAAACCTACATGGAAATTAAAGTCTTTTTCAATATCCTGAAGTCTGAAGTATGTTTACTCATGTCATTAAATGTAGAGCTGTATTGAAGAAGCCGA
Source organism: Bacillus rossius redtenbacheri (assembly GCF_032445375.1). Lineage (NCBI taxonomy): Eukaryota > Metazoa > Arthropoda > Insecta > Phasmatodea > Bacillidae > Bacillus > Bacillus rossius. Next base: position 192,294 of record NW_026962011.1, read on the forward strand.
TTTTGCCAATATTTAGTTGAATCGGCATTTCTGCCGACTTCCGATACAGTACGCTCGTTAATTTTCGGCCGATATTACTGAAAAACGAAAGAGACTGCCATAACCTAAAAATCCACGAGTACCATTTTCACTTTTCGTAGTAGTACTGCATTCTTTCAGATCGCATTATTTCTTAGCAACTTGTGCCAACCGTACATATCAAAGTTTAACATCCTTTTTTTTTTTTTTTTAACAATGTTCTTTAATTTAATATGTCATAAATAAATAATACATTACTATCACGGTAAATATACATCTCAGTTGTTACGGTAAATATAGTGCAAATATGGTAGCTATCAGCCCCGTGAAACTTATATGTGCAATTTGTGCACGATGTTGTGTTTCCTTGAGTGACAACTTGGAGCGCTTACTGTCAACGATTTATTATTATTATTTTTTCTGTTGATATTTGAAAATGGCGGGTTTTCATGTTAGGTTAAGTAGTTTAAAAGGGTTAACCTTCTTTTCTATTTAAGCGAAATGGAAAATAATTATTTGGATGGTAGGAAGTGTGCTGCTTTGGGATGTCCATCCACTTCCAGGAATTCGAAATTATTTCGTTTTCCTAGGAATTCGAAAGAGAGGTAACAAAACTAAATGTCTCGTGAAACTCATGATTGTATGTTCACTTTAAGAGGGTATAGAGAATAAGTTTTGTAACGTATGTTAAAAGTGAATTAATGTTGATTTTAAACCAACTTCGGGATTAATATTTCCAAAAAATCTGAAAACTGTTTACGTACCTACGGAAACGTATGAGATTCGAATCTAACTTCACCTCAGTTATGTTTCTGTACTTACCGTCAATGCTTTTTGTCGGAGGGTAACACAATATTTCCAGTACTTCTTTACTTGACATACATTTTATTTCCGGCATAACAATTCTTCGATAGTTATGTTTTTTTTATTTACATTAGAGAGAAATGTTTGGTTATGTATGGTCAGTTACATTAAAAATGCTGTTGTCTAAGGTTGTATGAAAAGGAAAAATTGGTGGGTTACATGGAATTTAAAAATTGTCGGGTTGGGATAGATCTTCTATTTTCTAGCATAAGCATTTTATTTCACCTAACTTAAGCATTTTTCCGGTATGTCTAGCATAAGACAATAACATTCAAATGTAACTGACACTGACTGTACCTAATCAAACTCTTCACTTTAAATACATTAATAAACATGCTACTTAGCAATCAACATCACTTTTACATAAAAAAAAGTTATTTAATTAATGAAGTACTTTAAATATTGCAATGTCCTTCCACCAGCACATTAAACATTTCTGAGAATTTTTTAAAACTTTTATGCTGAAAGTTTCACTCATAAAATTTTACCCCTGTAAATTATGTTTTATGACAAAATTGTAATCATTTAACAATGTATAAATATATTTTTTTAGGTACCAGAAATGGGCTGGCGTTGCAAAGAATCCTAAACTTGCTGTACAAAGTTTGACATCTTCGTACCTTTGTGGAAACCACTTTGCAAGAAATCAGTTTCGAGACGAGAACCAGACAACTCTGATTTTTGGAGCAGTACCTGTAGCAAAGGACAATTCTGGCTACTGCAAATAGGGTCGTCTCGGACTCGTGGACACATTCAACGCCAAGAAACAAGCAAAGTTGTGCTACAAAATTGAAGTGAAAGGTTGGTTAGGTTAGGTCAGCTACATTTTAAATGCTTTGGCATTGTGATAGGAAAACAATATTGGCCAAAAATGGCATTCTTGTTTGGGTTACAGTCTTAATTTCAAAATTCCATTTTAAATTTTATTTATTTTTAGAAAAGCCACATTTGTAATGTTTTAGCAATTCCAAACATATATAATGTGTTGACCAAAATTAGTGTTGTCTAAAACAAGTACTAAATCCTTACAATCATTTCTGCTGCCACCAGCTGATTAAAAGACATGGTTTACGTTAATGATATTATTAGCTACGGCTCTCACAAAGTAATTTAGAGTTGATGGAGGTTTTGCATTTGAAGTGTTATCTTATTTTACTTTATTATTATTTAATATTTTTCACATAGTACTATCCCATAAACTTAAGCACTGTTCACAAGGATTGATATTTAATTTTTTGTGTCTCTTATGTCATTATTTAAAGATGCTGAACAGCAATGATAGGTATTGTAAATTATAATTAAAATATTACAGCAGTGCATATATACGTGATAACTCAGAAGTCATAATCACAATGTAGTGTTAATTTAATTTTTCTAGGCGTATGAAAACTTAATACTTTGAAAAAATTTACAGTAGATGTGAATTGTACAAATTGAATACCTATGTAACATCCCACAATATTAGAGTGAAACACTTGTTAATCCTATGTTGCAAGCAACTCTCATTTTTGTATCTGATTTTTTGGTATTTTAGAACATGAGAATCATAATTCTGTTTTGTGTGTGAAATAGGTTAGGAAAGATTCACGTTTTAAATTGTTTGTAAATGTTTTAGCATTAAAAATCTATTTGTAAAGCAGGGGTTATATTAGTGATTAGAAGTCATCACACCATACATTTGCCATTGCTTCAAATGATATATGTGTGTGTGTGTGAGAAAAAACATGTTTTTTTATAATAATTTAGTAATAACAGGATAGTGGATACTTTAGACTTCAGAGCAATAAATGAAATAACCATATACTAGTGCTTTTGAAGCAGCTATTTTGATTTAGTAATACTTCTTCAAAATGTTATTTGAATGCAAAGAATTTGTATACCCTTGTATTTTGGCTGTTTTTGTTATGTTTATGCACGTTGTATTTTTATTTTTTTAGAATACCTACATTTATATTTCTGCTATATCATGTAAACCAGGATGAGTAACAAGGTATTTCAGCACTGTCGCTGATGGGATTATTATATTATTAGCCGATGTCAGGGTCTGCACTAAATGATGCTTCCAAATGCAGCCAATAAGCACAGATGATAAATAAACTTACAGTATCCAATATAACCACAAACACAGATGGCCATAAAGTATCTAGTCATTATTTTTGAAAACATTATTGTGGTGGGACAGAACAAACAAATGCCTGTCTTTACAAGTTGTTCTTACTTTAGTTACCATCCTTGATACCACTATTTTAATTTGAATGAAAACAATGTTTGAATAAAACTAGGTATACATTTTTTTTTCTATTACCATCAGAATTCAGGATGCACCTGCAGGCACTCAGTTTTTGATTTTGGTTTTGTTTGAGGAATTAACTCAGAACCAATTTATATATACATATATTTTTTAATGTATACTTGTAAGAACCATGTATTATATCACTTGCTATATATCATTATACCATTCTTGTTGAATAAGTCATGCCTAGGAAAACTAACTCTATATCTGTTATGAGAGTGTATAACATACCTGTCTAGGGAGTGTTTAGCAATAAACACTCAGCAATGCTACTTCCCTGAAAATTTAGTGGGTAATTTTCTAGAGTAGGTGCTCAACCAAGGAAAATTATTGAAAATTCTGAAAATGGTGTTTTTGTTAACAACTAATGTTCCTTAAGATATTCCGAATCAGGTGTTCTCAAATTTTAAATAGGATACTCAAGAAAGTAATAGTGGAGACTGGAGAGAATTATGAAGTCCGAGTAAATTGTGGTGTTAAACATGCACAAATGTTTCTTTTGTATTTTCTTTCCTTTAGCAAATTATAAAGCTGTTAATAAATAAAGATTCAAAAAATGTGTTTTTTTATTCAATTTAAGTTGTAATAAAAATTGAACACATTGTTCTTATATTTTTAATTTGTCCAATTTTGAAGATGCAATACATTGACAACATATTCCTGTGATTCATCTGTTTGCCTAGCATAGAAACAATGGACTTGATACTGGTATATTTTTATCAGTGCTTTCATTTTGTAAAATAGTTTTCCATTTGCCTTTACCTAGTTATAACCCAGTAATACAAATTCGTTTTTCACAACAATTAATGTAAAGCTTTAATTCAAAATCTTAATTTTTTATATGAGGTAAGCTAATAGGTGGCAATTTTTTTATTTGATATTTTTTTCATTTGGTTTATTTACTGTAATTAAAACGAGTATATATTATAAATTTAGAAATTTAATTAAATGTATGTGTGTATACGTATTTTTATATTCCACACACACTGTTACAAAGCAAAACTTTTAGAGGAAATAAAACTAACAATTTTACTTTTACAGTTGAATATTCATATAAATAACTATACAAATAGTTCTACTTGTAGAATTGCTTGTTTAGTTTTCTTTGTAAAAGATATTCATCTGTCAAAGTAAATATGTTAGTTGAAATATTTCCATAAAAAAAATTATTTTAAATAGACCACACATATGTCCACATTCAAATTTCCCGCCGCCGGGTGTTTTTTTTTTGTTAGTTCCGCGAGTGACAACTTGGAGCGCTAGGGTAGAACTAGTAGCATAATAAATAGCATTGAGTTTCCCATCTTTCCGTAGGTGGATAATCTTTGGTAGCTATCATGCTTCTGTAGTAATTATGGTATTCTACAAAGAATCTTTAGTTCTTTTTATGGTAATTATCTTAAAATAACTATTGGGTTTGTACTGTAGTTATGGTACATCATCCATATTTCTTCGTATGTTGTTGTTCATTTGTCTTTTCTTCATATTTACGTGTGCCATTATTTGAGACAATAAGTTTCAGAAAAAATTTTAACGGACATTATATCACACATTTAATGGCGTAAATGACGAGACCTCGGGCAATTTAAACGCTTTATACGGAAAAACCTACCATGCGGGACCTCGTAAGCGAGTTTTACTGTATTTTTTTCCCCGTAAATAGTAAAAACCGAATCCTTTGACGAATCCTATATCAGACCCGCCGAACCTTCGAATCCCTAGGATTCGGCGGATTCGGCGGATATTGGTTTCGGTCGCCCCATCCCTAGTGAAAATCCATTGACGTATCTTGTAAACAAATGCGGTACCGTATTTGAAGTAAACACAGGATGTAAAACAAAATGAAAACAGTGCACGCTGTTTACCAAGCTTTTTTTTTATACATAAAATGGTCATGTGACATAATTTTGTCCTATAAACTGTCACCACTATCGACAAAATCACGTTATGACGTCACGTTCATAAATGAAGGTAGGCCTAGGTTTGGTTGTACTTGTACCTATTATAGCGCCGTAGCACGTTAGCGGGCAAGGTTAGGTTTGCACGGGATTTGTTTTGTTTGAATGTCATAAATTCTTGCTGTATTAATGACTTGGCGAAAACGTTAAGACAACCTATAATAAAGTGCTATAATGTCACGATGCTGGTACTTAACTCGAAACGTGTTTCGAGTCTCGAACTTGATAAAATATGTGACTCGGTTTTCGAGTCGAGTCAATCTGACCCAACTCGGCTCGACTCGACTCGATAAACCAAGACTCGACCCATCTCTAATGTTCATGTAAAGTTTCATTAATGTTAGCTTGTATGCGAGGTATGGCATTTTCTACTGTTTCTAATCTTGTTTCCACTACAGAAAAGTTTTGTTCCATTTGTTGTTGTGTTTGTGTTACTTCTGCTCAAATTTGATCGGTTTCTGCTGCAATCTTATTCAAAGCAGTATTTAAAATTTTGGCAATATTATCCAACCTATTACTCTGTTCTTGTTTTTTACGCTAGCGTTCCTGTTTCTCATGTTCGCGTTCTTGTTTCTCACGTTCGCGTTCTTGTTTTTCCTTAATTTTCTCTTGCTGCAAGAATTTGAAAAATTGCTCTATGGTAGTGTTTTGAGATTCTTTTACCTCAGATACTATTTCTTCCTCCTGTCGCAGCTGATGATCATTCAATGTGTTCACCTCGCTAGGAATTCCTGAACTAGTGCTCGCTTCCATTTCTTCGGTCACTAACCTCACTTCGTCAGCTACATCTAAACTAGAACTGCTACTGATATTATCCTTATTTCCTCTAAGGAAGTACGTTGTCCTATTTTCTTCTGCTGCCATAGTGTTAACTGTAAGTTTACCGTTACTCGAGCTTCAACTTTGGGCGGCAAAAACTGTGGAGTCAGCTAGTGTAAATATTGAAATTATTTAATGTATTTAATAATTTCGGTTTCTCTAGCCTACCTCTCTCAGTTTTAAGAATTGTATCTAGAAGCTTGTGTCTGAAAGTCAAGGTAAAGTGTGTCAAAAGTATTTAAATACTAATATCGTGAATATACCTTGGAATAAAGTGTAAACAAATTCAACTGTACGGTTTATATTTGTGTGTAATGTTTGTGACGACGGTGACAATACACTTTGAGATGCACAAAATCACACTTTATATAAATAATCTTGACTTAAAATAATTTATTTTAAAATACAGATGGAATTTGTTATTACTCTCAACTTCAAAGCATCTAAAAATTCTTTCACTTGTGTGAATTAATTTTACAATCAAATGTTAATTATTTGGATGTTATTTATTTTAACTAACTTCAGTCCGGTAGAGCTAGGACTACTGGGTACGTAACTTGCAGTACCAGTCAACCAAAATAGCAATACGTTATTCCAATATCAAATTCCATCTATACTCGTTAATACTATCTAGATCGGTATCGCGATTCCGGAATTGGATTTGTAAATCTAAAGATGAACAAGTTATTCGGTTTCCTTTACAAAGAATATTCAATATACTATAACAGATTCTAGGTCTGCGAAAAATGTTCATCTTGTTTAAATTGTAATTCGTTAGGGTACTTCTATATTCAGCGAGTCTTCGGGTGATGGGGTAAGGGACCAAACCTTGCTGCAGGATACCCACGAGACATGTAGGTTCTCGGAGACTCCTTGGTTCGACTAATTCAGGACTGCGATGTTGGTGTTACTCCTCCGTCCTCTAGCGTGCGGCAGGAATACGCACTGTCACAATTCCTTCCTTCAGACTATGGGCTGCAACTGGACTGGACTGCGCGACAGTCATCCTTCCCGGGCTCGAACTGCGACTTTTCAATCTTCGACAGGATTCTTCTTTCTTCGGAATTGTAAACGGCATTTAATCTTCGTAGTTTCAAAGCAAATTTAAGTCATTTGACGATCTCTTGAACATGGATATTTGTCGACTTCTCTTCTTAAGTAATTATTTAAAATCTTGATGTCCAAGTCTTATCTTCGTCGATTAAAATTATTATTTTCTTCAAAATCTCAGTTAATATTGGCATTAATAACCATTTTCAATCTTCTATAAATATTCAATTATAAGGCAATGTCAAAATCGTTGCGTTCTAGCTGTTGTCTTAATCAAGTCTCAATTCGTTCTAAAAGAATATTTTCCCCGTCACTAGTAAACGATTTTCTTTAGTTTGTTGTTAAAACAAAAACTAGTAAAATTACTAACCATTACTGACGTGTTCATCTTTAAATTAATAGTGGTTTCAAAAAATACTGCTATGCTAGCCTTGACAATATTTAAAAATAAAAATTAACATAGAGTAATACATAGACAAAACGATAACCAAAGAAATTTACAGACTGATTTAATCATAGATTACAAATATAAACATACGGAATAAAATGTAATTAAACAAAATAAATATTAAAGGAAATTAAATATTTACTTTCTATAAAGTGTAAATATTGCCTTTATAACGTCATGTGTCGCGGACAGTCTATCTATCCAGGCGCGTGCAATGGCACGCACCTACACAATTCAGTTACAGCGCCCGGAGTTTTTAAGCAATTCGAACAAATTTTTTTAATTGTTTTCGTATTTGGTCAGATGATGCAAAGGCACATATTAATATATAGTACCTCCATTCTATTACTGACACCACAGAGTGTATTTTTTAATAAGATTCCATTACAATTTACTTTCATTTTTTGGAAATCTATATTATTATTTTAATAAATTGGTGTTTTTTGATGGTTCCTGAAATACTTTACGTTAAATCGCTGATTTAGTTAAATCCGTGTTCGCAAAATCGGGGTTCTACTGTATTTTAATTTTATATGTTTTTTTTTGCAAACATCATATACCCAACAATATAGTACATATATGGTCCAATATCTAATTTAATTGCAACTCTGATAATGAACCACTTATCTATAAAATGTGCATGATGGATCATACAATTTTAAAAAGTAACAATTTGTGTACTAAACAAAAATGTTTTTCTCAGCCAGGGTGGATGGGGGTGCCTGTTGAAACACTCCCCAGCACCTTCAACCCTCATGACATCCCTGTGCTTACATCCAGGTCAAAGTGCATTACAGTGAAGACATCCACTACCTCCACTCTCTTCTCCCACATGCTTAACTACGAAAGGGGTTCCAGGAGAGGAGTGTACCTGCAGAGAGTTAGTGCATACATCCAAGTCATGGTGCATCAGCGTGAATGCATCCACCGCCTTGTCCCTCTTCTCCCACAGGCTGGGCACCTCATCACCAGGCGCAGTTGGCACCACTGCCAAACTCCCCGGGTCCACGCTCCCTTCTCCGTAGCCTGCGTAGAAGAACTCACAGCGACACCGCGACACGATGCGTTGCAACTGTAATCAATCAATACCAATTATAATTTTATTATCTCAATATAAAGATGTGCGGATATGAAGGCATCTAAGAAATAACTGCACAGTAGGTCACTTTATACTGCATTACTATTGACATTGTTGTTACAACAAATCATATCATCTTGTAAATTCAGACAGAGCTTCCTATAAAGATTTTCTTCACGTTCCCTCCTGTGAAGCGACACACAAATATTTTATTACTATTCAGCTGAATAATACCACAATAATTTGGGTTGAGTTTAAAACTTTACAGTAAAATATCCTGGAAGCTAGTTCTTCCTCTCACAGGCCACCCCTTCAGAAATACTAAATACAACTGCCAATTTGGGATAAGTACTTTATAAATTATAAAAGCAAACAATAAAATCTCGTAGAAACATCGACTCAAGTTTTTTCACTTTTAAATCACAATTTGTTACGTTATTGGCCAACTCAGATGGTATGCTTTCGTAAATATGAATGATTCCTTTTGTAAGTGCCTACTGGCCACTGGCAAATGTGGCCAAAAATAAAACAGCTACTCGCCTTCCATTGTAGACCTGAGCACTAGGATCGCATGAAGAGTTGTAAGTTGGGGTCGCGTGACGAGTTAAATGCTGGGGTCATGAGACGAGTCCTGGTAACATCCTCAGCGACCGGACTAACCTTCTCAGGTGCCACGTGCTGAGCCTCCGATGGTTGGAGATCTTTGCAAGTCCTCTCGTTCCTTGGACGAATGGCTTACTCGCTGTACTTGTTGATACTCTCTCCAAGGGTATCGCAGCTTCTTCTTTGCCCGACTACCTCAGGGTGGTACGAAGCCACTCGCCACACGAATTTGCTTTGCCCATTCCCTTTTTCCAGTTGACTCAATGCTCGCTAGAGACATCACAGGTTGTGACTTTCCTCGGGTCTATATCTTTTAGCTCCTTTACTGAGAAACTAGTGGAATTACACTCTACACGCTAGCCTCAGTTGCTTGTTATACTTGCTCTCGCTGGACTCCAGCCAATGACCGCCAGCTCCGCTGCTGTTTAACTGAGGATATGAAGTTCTGCTTCCTCGTCGAGTCTGTGGTCTTCCCCCGGGTGGTCATCCGCCCTCAGGTGGTGATCTGTGCTGTCAAACTGCTTGCAACCTTGCCCAGCTCCTTCCGTATATTCCAAGTGATTGCCTGTTTTTAATTCCGGTTCACTCTACCTAAGAATTGAACACCAGGTCACGGACTCCTAACAATAGATTCACAAGGTCCCAGTTCCTTTCCACAGTGATCACACTGTTTTAAAAGATTCACTAACCGTGACTCCGCCGTACAGGCATAAAAGTCCACTTGTACAAAATACTATCTACTATATAAAATAGGTACTATATAAAATAGGTATTATAATTCAAAATTTTTAAGGTTATAAGCTTTATTTAAGAGAAACAGTAATCTTTTACATAAATAGATACCGAAAACACAACAGTATTTTGAGAGTAATGCATTTCTGAAAGAAAGGGGAAAAAAAAGGCCACCAAAAATAATAATGTTACTTTAATGTAGTTGTTGCATAAAATGTAACATGGTGAACAATGCACACACAAACCAAAACTATTTATCTTACGTATGCACTGAGAGACAGCTTAAAGTGCATGAACATCACAAAGACTATCCACTATCATATGATTATAGCACCATAGCAAAATTATAAAAAACATACAAGTACATAAATACTTAACTCAGGGTAGATGTACCCTACAACATCCTCCTTCCCCTCCTATGACCACTCAAATACCCCAGAACAAAATAACATTGAGAAGCAACTGAAACCTTCTAGAAGGATCTTTGCCAGACTGTATACATAATGATGAATACTTCCGGTTGTATTCCTTTTTCTCTAGCATTGGCCAAATATTCTTTACCTGTAAGTTTAGTATCTATTTGTTTGTCCTAGAGATTAATTGTTCAAGGTTCATATCATACCCGGCCTATAATTTCTATTGTGTTATAAATATAGTAACACAATTAAGTGTTACTTGAATCCACGGTATAGTCACCTGAAGCGGGGGGTCTTCGCAAGTGCTACTGGCACCCACAGTCTGGCTCACAACGCCGCCCACCGACTGCCCACTCCCCACCAGGTGCGGCACGTCTGGCAGGTCTGCTATTACCGTAGAGTCCTTCTCCTGAATGTTCTCCACCGTCAGCCACATTATGTGTTCTAGAACATGCCACCACAACAAACTCATACCCTCCTTGCTGCATTTTGCCATGCTATTATGCATTGTGTGCTGAACATGGCCTATAATGTATTACTTATAAAAAAATGTTTGTTTGTTAAAGCAGTGCTGATAATCGAATAGATTTTATTATTCATGATCTTTTAAACTAAACTTTTACAAGCCTTTAAAAATCATTGTATACGAACAAACTTTTCAAGTATCTGTGTTAATTTTCTGGGTTGTATTGCGGGGCCAACCTGGGATGTAACAAGTTTGTTTGAACAGCAGAGCAGATATCATACTGTTCTGTTATAACTTTGTTGGGTCAGTAGAGCAAGTATGATATCATCCAGCTATGAGTTTGTTTGGACAGCACAGCAGATGCCATACTGCCCAGGTATTGTTGTAACAGAAGTGCAAGTGTGGTGTGACATGTATTTTTAACTGGAATTCATTCAATGAATATAGAGTTCCACAAAACCTTAAAGGTTAACAAATACACAATAACCTACGAACGTTCCAAACACGTTTACTGTACTATGTTATTATGCTAAATTATTACATACGTACATATTAAATGTAATAAATATAGGTATATAAAGAACAGAGTATTGTCAGTAACACAGTAATAAATAAGAATTAATTAACAAATGCAAATCTATAGACGTTGAGAGAGAGGTTACAAAACTACCTAGTGAATCTGAGTATTTAAAAAGACCAAGGATTTGCAGATAAATAAATAAAAATAAAAACAACTTTATATTGTATTTTGCTGGTCTTTTATTTTGGGGTATTTTATAAGCATTTTAATACTGCATTGAATTATCAAAATAAACAAGCAATGAATGGAAAGAAAGGGTCCTTTGTACAAAATCTACATAAAGTAAGAAACTTGTATTATAATAAATTATTGATTTTTAAATAGTTATAAGTTTCGTATTTTCAGTGCGCCTCTGATAATTTAATAAAAAAAAAAAGTATGTGCTTCCTTTAAGACAGGAGCTCAGGAGATGTCCCGGAAGCTGGATATTGTGCAGACTTCCTCAGGAAAGTAGTAGAAAATAATTGAAAAACTTGAAAATCGTGAACATCACGAACTTGTAAAAATCGTGAACTCAATACACAACAAAAATAATACAGTGTATTAACATAAAATATAAACGGCACAAAAACCGACACAAGGTCGTTACGTCACAAAAAGGGACAATAAAGACTTAAGAAGCTTGAAGTTCCGCTTACCAATTATGTAGTTTAAAAACATGTCAAGACATGACGAGAAGAAGTTGGAACATGTTAGTGTTCATGTTAGAAGCGTGGTTTTACACACTTGAAATTAAAAAAAAAAAGAAAGATGCCAGCAAAATAACTACATAATTATAAGAAATAAATTTGGTAAACTATCCCATCCTGGAATGACTTCACCTTAATTCACATCCGGCACTCACACTTGTACAACAAGAGAACTCAGACGAGCACGGTGGTTGGTCTGGCGCGAAGGATTCACTCTGTGGCATCACGGCGGTAGCCAGGGGACGCAGGAAACATTGTGTATCAGTGCGCAGGGAGCTGAAAGTAGTGCGAGAGGTCGAGGCAGGTCAAACATGGAAGTATTCGGGCCAGAAGGGGGAAGAAATACAACTTCACAAGAAGGGTAAAAGTGGGCAGGCCAGGATGCTGCCGAGTTGCGAAAAGGATTCAGGCGCGGGGCACTGGAAAAGATTTTTGCGTGAGCGAAGCACCGTGCTGGAAGGAAGGTGGAGAGAGGATGTTAGAGTGGCGTGATGCGCTTTTGCATGGGATAAAGGAAATGCTGTGAACAGCACTAAAAAAAAAAAAAAGAACTCTGAGGCTTCGCGACAGGATGCTGAAGATGCCAAGCCAAAAGGTTTGAGAAAACTATATAAATCTTAAAATAAAATTCCCTTAAATAAATCTAAAATAATAACTTACAAATAAAAAAATATAATAAAAAAATTAAGTGCCATAAATTACCTAAAAGTGACACAGTGGTACCATTAACTTATTTGGACAGCAGAAGAAAATATATACTGTCCAGGCATAACATTGTTGGGACAGTAAAGCAAGTGCCTTACCATCTAGATATGTTTTTGTTTGGACAGCAGAACAGATGCTATACTGTCATGGTATAACACTGTAATGACAGTAGAGCATGTATGATAAAATCTAGGTATGAGTTTGCTTGGACAGCAGAGCAGATGCGATACTGTTCTGGTATAATACTGTTGGGACAGTAGCGCAAGTATGATACCATTGAGGCGCCTGATTGCTCCTCAAGGTTAACTGTTTTTTTATTGTTACGTTTTTAATGTGATTTTTTATTTAAAATATTTTATTAGGATTAATTAATTTCTATGGCCAGTTTTATTCTTTTGGGCCCAGTTAATTTCCGTGCGAACTCAAGACATTGAGTACTAGTGACTTGATGTAAGTTTTTGGACATACGCCATTGCTAAGAACTTTTTCTGTTGAAGAAAAACTAAAAAATAAAAAAATAAATAAATAAATAAATGAAACCCAAAAAAGACAAAAAAACACAAAATTAAGCAAAAAATTGCTGTTGTCAACAAGGATATAAACACCACAAAATATTCCGTAACAGGAATATGGTCAACAAAACAATGAAAAACAAAGAAAAATTTACTAAGAGAACAAAAAAAAAAAAAAAAAACCACAAATGATGATGACACAGAAATATTGAACCCAAAAAAATTCAGCACAACAGTTGAAACGAAACAAAAACACGACAAAACGAAAAGACGAAACAAACACAATAGTTTTCCCAAACAGAATAGAACGATAAAAAAACCCCACAAATGATGACAGCACAAAAATATTGAACCCAAAATAATTCAGCACAACAAAACGAAAAGACGAAACAAACACAATAGTTTTACCAAAACAGAAGCAAGCGACGTTTCGGGAACTGCTATCTGCTCCCGTCCTCAGGCAGAGACGCACATGGTACGGAAACACAGGTGCGAGTCAACAGAAAAAGTTCTTAGCAATGGCGTATATCCAAAAACTTACATCAAGTCATGCACTCTGTGCCGTTGTGCACTTGTTGTGTGGGCATGCGCCCATTATTGCTTATATATGTTGTTTAATTAAATGCAAACTGGGAGGCTACTTTTTATTATATCTTTTTGCAATACCTAATTGTTTTTTTTTTACTTTTTGTTTATTTGAAGTATAATGAAGTTATTATTACCTTAAGTATCTATTTGTAAGAAATAATTGTTTTTGTATAAAAATCTTTTTTTTTTTGTTAAAATATATTTATGTCTTTGTTAAGCTTTGTGGATTTAAAAGAAAAACATATGGACTTCAAAAGACTTTAAACATCATAAATAAATTTTTCCTTTTGTTTATATTAATATTGTGGTTAAGATTAATTATTGAGCTATTGCACTTAAGTGCAGGAAAGTGTAACATTTTAAGTTTCTCATCTCTACGTATTGTCATATCTATGGTCATTTTCATATTGAAAAGGTAAGGTAGTACTTTCCTTTTCTGTTTTTGTCAGCCATAATGTAAACTTAAAAATTTTTGTGCTCGTCACGTATCCATCGACATCCATGTCGAAAGTTGTGTATTTACTACCGCATTAGCGGTCCGGGTGTTGGCGACCTCTCGCTGCCCCATGCCTGAGGCGTGATCCATAAGCTTCGCCCATAACATCTGGGCACCCCAGGGCTTGTCCCGTGGTTCTACGGCGATGGGAGCCGCCAACAAATATCCCAGGAAAGTTTTCGACGACTAAATCCTAAGCATGCAGCATGGGTAGTTAACCTGTTTCGGCCACGCGTATCTTGCAATTTCATTGACTATTTCATCAAACTACCCCTTTGGCATCGTAATCTACATTTAATTCCTGAGCAATATTTTAATTCTTTCTGTATCTTAAATTTACGTTAATTATTTTGAAAATGTAACTAAGTAATAATTATTGTGAAGATGTAACTAAGTAATAATATTTTTTTTGGGGCCCCATTTTTGTTTTGACTGTACGAATACTCAATTAATACTCTTTATTGTGTTTTAAATAAATATGTTTTGTTATGGCTGACCCGATATCAGTGTATATTTTATGTTGCAATTACCTAACCTTTATATTTAATTTCTTATCTATATAAATTCTTAACAGGTTATCAACTTTTGTTCGGTAGTTTTCCCAGTCGGCATATTTCCTCTTTCTCACTTTTGAATACAACAAAGCAATGCTATTCAACCTAAGATCCCGGAGTCTTCCGTCGTGATTTACCTTGGTGAGGTTTAGCAAACTGAGCCAAGAGTAATTACCGGCAGAAAGATGGTAGCAGAGCTGGTGGTTGTTTTGGTGTTTTGTTTTGTTGTGTTTTTTTTTGTTTAAGTTTAAATATTTTTCTTGTTATGGATTAATCGTAATATTTTTTTTTGAGTAAATTAACGAATTTTAAGCTTTTATAGTTTTAACTTTAAAATAAGTTCCAATCTATCATCTTGAAGTACTGTTTTAACTATTTAATTTAATGGTAATTATTGTTTGATAATCTTTTTTTTATGGCAATCTATTATTTTTTTTATTTTAAAGTGTTTTCCTTATAAGGTACATTATGAAGTTTGTATTGTCCAAGAGATTTCTTTGATTTCTTATATTTCTCTCGTTGGTTTTAATCTTGAAGTTCTAATTTTCAGTTTCTAAGGTGTTTTGTCTTCAGTGACATATAATCTGCAAGAGATCTAAACTTTGTTTTAAAGTATGCATATTTCTTAATATAAACAAATTTTCTATTTACAGTTTCTGGCTATATTTGAATCAGTGTGGTTGTTGGTCCTGTTGTTTACACCAGTTGTGTTGCCTTTATCATGTAGTTTACAGGTTATTTTGGGTAGGTTATTAAGGGCCGATATTATGACCTCCGGCTAAATCCTCAGGTTAGCTAGCCTCCAGGTAAGGCTAGCCTCCGGTTAACGAACGAGGGGTGTATTATGACCCATACTTAGCCTGCGGTTGGCTAACCGGAACCTGACGAAGCGTGTGGTGTAATAATGGGTGTGTTGGTAATGAAATAAAACAGAATTTGGTAACTTTTGTTGCAAGACAGTTATTTTTTCTGGTAGAATGTTAGTCAGCTGTTTGTTTGTATTGTGATTCGGAATATTTACAGCTGCAGTAAAGAAATATGCCGCGATCTTTATCTTGCAACAGATATAATTAAATTAACCAAAAACTACTTTGACGTCAAACCTGCTTTGTATTAAACCATAAAATTACAATTTACGACTCAAAACCGTGTGTTTTCAACTTTACTCTTGTATTGGAACTCATGATTTTGTTAGGTTATATATTAAGCCAAAACTAACGAAGTAATTCTATACCAACAAATAAACAGGGATGACATTTTTGCTAGAGAACATTTATTTCTTTCATAAATTTATTTCATAATCAAATAATATAGAACCCGTTTCGGGAAAATACTTGTCGATTTTCATTTCACTGGTGTAGGTTTCATTTTTGTACTAATAGTTTCGTATCACGTATCCAAATTAATCCGATCCTGATGGAATTAGTTTGTGGTATAGGATGCTTGCTGTTTTAATTTAGTAGGTCGAGAGATCCTAGATATATTCACTGGGGAAATAATTATGATTGTAAAATGTATACGAAAGAAATATATTTTTACAAGACCTGACATAATTTGTTTGCATCGTGATATGTTAGGTATTTTGTGTTGTGTACAGGATTTTTCAACATTCTAAATTAAAACAGCAAGTATAATGTAAAACAAGACCAACATATAAAGGGTCATGCCGATAGGATCAAGGGATAAACTTGGATACGGTAAACAGAATAATTCCAGTGCTGTTTTCGTTTTGCACTTGCGTGGCAGGTAGAAAATAAGTACCTAATGGTTTGTAAGATAGGGAAGGGATAATTGGGTAACATTTATTTTCACATTCAATTGTATTCATTGAATTATAACCACGGCTGAAGTCGTATGAAGTGCATTTCATTCCCGGCATATGTCCACTGTATTACGAATAAAAATTCACAGATACAACTTCCACGAAAACACGCATTTTGTAGGTACCTACCGGTAATAATAACCCTCGTTTTGCAATTAAAAATTCACTTATTTACACATATTCTTAAGCAGGAACATTAAGTTTATATACATAGCATACATTTATGTACTTCGTGATCAATTAAAGTCAAATAATAATACACGACTCGACGAGAATAGAAAAGCGTGACTACACTTTCATGCCATGAAATTTTTAATAAAACTTTGACGAAAGCGAAGCATTTTACATTTAGTAATAAATTATTCCATCGCATCCTGCAAATATTCAATAGAATTCCTCAAATAGTCATCATCACTAACAACAACTAACCTCGCCTGATACATCGCCATTTTATTTTCTGTTGCTTAGCCTCCGGTTAAGCAGCTAGCGGCCGGTTCATCCACCCGCTAGGTTAGCCGGGACTTTAACTGGAAGGTAGACGTTAACAGGGAGTCATAAAACCGAAATAACAGCTAGCCTGCGGTTAAATTTTAGCCGGAACTTTAGCCGGAGGTCATAAAACCGGCCCTAAGTATTCCTTTTAAGTATAATTTGTGGTCTTCAGTTTAAGTGTGCATTGTATAGGAGCTGCAGCCTAACCTTGTGTCCAACTGTTGGCGTTGTTTCGTTATTTGGGTCCTTGACTCAGTTGATCGTGGACTGATCACCCATGTGTCCTAGTCTTTGAGTCCCTTGTAACTTTTGAACTCGAGTCATAAAAATAAGTAAATAAAAAACCATGGTACTAGTTTTTAAGTTGTTGCAACATTTAATTTTTTTTAATATATTATTTCTGGGGAACAAGTTTGGTTATAGGGTTTTCTTAGTTTGAATTTTTATGTTCAAGTAATCATGTGGTTATTAGTTGGTATTTGGGGTATGTATTTTCGTACAAGTTATTTTGTTATCATCTTCATGTTTGGTTTTCATGAGTTTTTTGTGTCCATTTCACATAATTTAGGGTTTGGTGTAACAACTAGATTAATTTCAACACTGTTTTTTTTATTTTGTTTGTAAGATTGAGGTTATGTTTGGTAATTGTCGTTGAATTTCGTCATAAATCTGTTTTAGGGTTTTAATATTTTATTCCTGTTAACCAATAAAATTTGTTGTCATTTTTAATTTCATTATTTGCATATTCTTTATTAATATAATTTTAAAAGGTATTTGAATTAAATATTGTTGCAAGTTTTGTTCGTGAGAGAATTGTTTGCATATTATTTCTCATTTTCATAAAATTTCAATGTTTATAATCTTATTTTGCAGATTGCCATATGTTGAAAAGTCTGTGGTTTATTCAGTGAATTTTTAATAATTGTCGTTTTGTTCACTCTTCGTATATCACCATTTGGGGCACGTTTTCCATAATCTAACCATGATAGGTATATTTTCGTATTTTGTTGCCGTCGTTTAATAATTCCTTTTTTCAGCAGGTTGTTTTAATCTTCTTAATATTGTTTCTTCTGCCCATGTTTTGTTATAGGTCATCTTGGGTATGTATTTTATTAATTTCTTACAAGAGACATTTTGCAGTTTTCCTAACATGTTCATTTATTGTGTGTTCTAGTGCTTTTCATTGCACAGTTTAATAATTGAGGTTATGGTAACCTAAATTTCATTAATATTATGGTATTGTTTTATAAGTATTTAATTTGCAGTATATTTATTTTTGAATCAAGTATTTGGGTAATATTTTTCTATTGAGCTTTTTTTTGGTCATTTAAATTTATTCTTCTTGAGCCTATAGTTAGTCTTGGTTTGAATGTCATTATTTTGCATTTGTTTTGTTTTAATTATTTTGTTTCAGTGAGATGCAGTTAAAGGTTAGTGGATTTCTTCTGTTAGTATTTTGTCGTTTCCCCTTTGAATCTTTTCTTTAAGCACTATTATAAAAGTTTTATAGATTTAATGTATTGTATGTATGTAATTTTCTATTCTGGGAGTAAGTGACTTCCAGACGATATTTGGGTTGTGTTTTTAAATTGTGTTGTTGACTTTGGTCAAGTTTAGCCAGTGAGCAAACTTGTTTTTTTTTAGGCAGGTCCTCTGAGCCAGAGCCATGAGCCAGTGCCAAGTCCTGTTGAGAAGTGTTTAGGCTTCACCAGCACTTTTCATTTTTGCAAGCCTCAGTCATTTTTTTTATCAAACCATATATCTGCCATGGAAGATCCAATCACTCATTATAATAATAGTTTCATTTTAGATTAATAACGTTTTGTGATTTTATTTGTTTTTAAATAATTAATTTTTTTTGAGTGCTAACTTTGATTCATTGCTTTTATATTTTGTTTGTCTTGCTAGTGTCATCTTTTAAAATAACATTTTAGTATTTGGGTTTTGTTTTTTTTGTCTTGTCATCCAAAACATATACTTTTTGAAATTTCTGTTTTGTAGGTTATGTGTGTGTAGGTTCATGTGGGGATGTGGGGTGTTGTGTAGGTGTTGTGTGTCTTGTACATCTGTCCACACGACACAGCTATTGCACATGTTTTCCACACATTACACAGTGTAGTTTTATCCACCTAATCAGTCTTCAATTTCTTGCAGGTTTGTTTTGTTTTAAACTTAGATACTGTTCTTGTTTTTGATTTGTGTACTAGGGTTGTTGCTGTATGACATCTCTCCAGTGGGGTGTCTGCTGCATGGAGTTTGCTAGGGTGGTTGCGGCTTCGGCTCGGTGTTGCTGCGACTCACCGTTTCAGCCATCTCTGGTGAAATTTATGTAGTGGAGTTCTGCTTGGTGAGACTGTTGTATAGTGGCACATTTTTCATTGTAAGGTATGGTTTCAACTTAGATTTCTTCTCTAAAATTTTTCTTTGAATAAATTGCAGGCAGTTAGTTTTTATTCACGTAACTTTTGCTGACTCTTAACTTTGTGATGTTAAATTTTCTTTGTTGTCGTTAGTGGTCAAGCTTGCTTTTGCAGGTGCTAAATTATCTTTTGAGTGTCTAAGGTATGGGACTTAGTCATTCACCTTTGGACGACCGTTTTCTTATTTTTCTTTCAATTTTGTGTTGTTGCTGAGTAAGCATTTTAGAATTTTTTCTTTTTTTTTGTGGCTCATATTTCTTTCGTATTTGATCAGTATTGTCAATATAAGTATTGTTAAACTTTGATTAGGTATTCATCTATTTTAAAATTTTTTTTATTTTATCATGTTGTGTGTTTGAACTGCAGTCTTCAGAGCGGTATCATAAGAACAGGATCTTAGTGACCAGGATTTAAGTAGGGGTAGAGAATCCCCAATTATTTTGTAATAAGCAAGGGGTAGAGAATCCCCAATTTTGTTAATATGGAGGAGGTAGAAGACCCCCCATTTAGCTGAATAAGTAGGGGTAAGGAGTCCCCACTATTCTGAATAAGCCGACGGGCATTTTATATGAGGTATGGTCCTCTTTTGTTGTAGTATGTACTGGCGGTCCTGAGTATTTGTACCACCCTTCTGTCCTGCTTGTTTCTTCGATTGCACATTCATTTTCTTCGTCCTTTTCGTATTTTGGTCTTCGTCTTCGTTTTCGTTCTTCTTTAGCTTTGAGATTGGTCTCTCGTAGGTATGTGATAATCCTACATTTAGCTAATTTATGTCGATTCCGAGACAGAGATTTTTTGGTTTAGCTCACTTGTGTAAGCATTTAAGTATTTTTAATGTGAAGGGGTGAGTAGTCCCCATTTTGATGTAGATGTGTATATTCCTCATGGTGCATTGTCTGTTGTTTCATCTGTGTTTACTTGAGAATAGCAGAAAATTGATCCTGTGATTCTCCAAAAATCCTTAATAGGAAGAGTACTTTTACTCATACTTTTCGCAAAACAAAATCAAGGTCTACCATAATCTGGTTGACAAAAACATATTCGTGGTCATTCGTTTCCACCACTAACTCCGTCATTACCACTTGTTCGTCACTCATTGTGATTTCATTGGTTCTTTCTTTAAGATGTTTGGTTCGGTAAGTCAAACTTATCTTTATCTACCATACAACTCCCAAAGGTTAATTGTAACTTTAGCTACTTAATGTTTTCAAACATTGCTAATCCATTTCTTAATATGTCTATTATTCAGGTTATTAACAACCTAGTCGTATCACCATTCTGTTCTGTTCTGATCTGCATCTACACACAAATTTATTAATTAATATTTTGATCTTTTGATACCTCTCGTATATTGATGTTTTGCATTCTCGTGCATTTAAGTTTTATAGATTGCCATATAAAAAGAAATATTTTTTTTAAGAGAGTGGTGTGCTTTGAGGGGGGGAGTGTGTGCCGTTGTGCACTTGTTGTGTGGGCATGCGCCCATTATTGCTTATATATGTTGTTTAATTAAATGCAAACTGGGAGGCTACTTTTTATTATATCTTTTTGCAATACCTAATTGTTTTTTTTTACTTTTTGTTTATTTAAAGTATAATGAAGTTATTATTACTTTAAGTATCTATTTGTAAGAAATAATTGTTTTTGTATAAAAATCTTTTTTTTTTGTTAAAGTATATTTATGTCTTTGTTAAGCTTTGTGGATTTAAAAGAAAAACATATGGACTTCAAAAGACTTTAAACATCATAAATTAATTTTTCCTTTTGTTTATATTAATATTGTGGTTAAGATTAATTATTGAGCTATTGCACTTAAGTGCAGGAAAGTGTAACATTTTAAGTTTCTCATCTCTACGTATTGTCATATCTATGGTCATTTTCATATTGAAAAGGAAAAGGTAGTACTTTCCTTTTCTGTTTTTGTCAGCCATAATGTAGACTTAAAAATTTTTGTGCTCGTCACGTATCCATCGACATCCATGTCGAAAGTTGTGTATTTACTACCGCATTAGCGGTCCGGGTGTTGGCGACCTCTCGCTGCCCCATGCCTGAGGCGTGATCCATAAGCTTCGCCCATAACATCTGGGCACCCCAGGGCTTGTCCCGTGGTTCTACGGCGATGGGAGCCGCCAACAAATATCCCAGGAAAGTTTTCGACGACTAAATCCTAAGCATGCAGCATGGGTAGTTAACCTGTTTCGGCCACGCGTATCTTGCAATTTCATTGACTATTTCATCAAACTACCCCTTTGGCATCGTAATCTACATTTAATTCCTGAGCAATATTTTAATTCTTTCTGTATCTTAAATTTACGTTAATTATTTTGAAAATGTAACTAAGTAATAAGTATTTTGAAAATGTAACTAAGTAATAATTGTTGTGAATATGTAACTAAGTAATAATATTTTTTTTGGGGCCCCATTTTTGTTTTGACTGTACAAATACTCAATTAATACTCTTTATTGTGTTTTAAATAAATATGTTTTGTTATGGCTGACCCGATATCAGTGTATATTTTATGTTGCAATTACCTAACCTTTATATTTAATTTCTTATCTATATAAATTCTTAACAGGTTATCAACTTTTGTTCGGTAGTTTTCCCAGTCGGCATATTTCCTCTTTCTCACTTTTGAATACAACAAAGCAATGCTATTCAACCTAAGATCCCGGAGTCTTCCGTCGTGATTTACCTTGGTGAGGTTTAGCAAACTGAGCCAAGAGTAATTACCGGCAGAACTCCCATTACACAAATCATTCAAAGATAATATTGAGTATTAGTGTTGCACAACATTTTATGTGTCCATACCGTAATTATCGTGCCTGTTTGGTTCTGTTCCTGGGTGCTTGGGTGTGCCACCATCAACCTCAGCACAGCGAGGCAAAAACTCTGTTTCACTGCGAGCCGGTTCTACCCCAGCGACCGCCGAAGCTGGTCGGCATTGCACTCGCCCTCTTTACAACCTGGACTAGAGCTCCAGCTATGAGGAAGCCCGGACTTGAGCCTCTAGCTACGACGGAGCCTAAACTTGAGCAACCAGCTACGAGGGAACCTGGACTTGAGCCTCCAGCTACAAGGGAGCCCGGACTGGGATTTCTACGAGTGCCTGGTGAGGGGCTGCAGCAATGCCCTTATTTGAAAGTAAGGCCTCTTCTAAATTTTAAATCCATAAATTGGACTGTATATGCGAGCTGACTGTTCACTTGCTTACACAAGATGCATAATTTGATAGTAAAGCCAGGTTTACTTTGGTTTGTTGAAACGAAAAGTAACCATTTTTGCGCTATGTTTTGCTATGAGTGCGAATTTTAGATATGCTTAACTATTTCACTAGTAGTTCCTTTTCTCAAGCATTTAATTTGGTTTGAGCCATTTTGGAAGTGTGGTGAGCACACAGCCAGGTGCGTTTGGCCATTTCTGAGCAGTTTGGTTGGTTGTTGCATCATACTTGATGGAACTATAGTACGACATGAATAACTTTGTCATTTGCGCTTGTCTTTAGCATTTTGTGAGAGTTTGTGCAGTAAGAACATTATCATGAATTTTGTTTGGAAGAAATCTGCCACATTTTGAGAATTTTAGAGTGTCAAAATGGATAGTACCAGACGCAAAGCTATTTAGTCGAACTATAGGCACATTTTATCCCAGCATATCACACAGTGCAAGTAACTGGTTTTTGTAACAGCCTGTGTGGAATTTTTGGTTGAAAATTGGTTTTGAATTGTTTTTACATTACTTTTGAACTTAGCTGCGAATATTAAATAACATGGTGAGACTTTTGAAAAACTTGAGTGTTTCAATCAACTTCGTCCTAACTGCCGCAACACTGCCTGTTTGTACTGTGGGGAAAACAATTTATGCTTCTATTTCTTGGAAGCAGCATGGACTTATTTTCAAATCAATGGCCAGTATTTTAAGGAAATATGGTTCTTAGTGAAGTTGAACTTTTAAATAGACTTTTTGAGTATTTTATCATTGCTATGAATGTTCAGTATTAATTTTTCATTGTACCCACAAAATAGTTTGTTTTTCAATACTTGAGTTACATAATTTTACATTTATGCCCCTGTAATATTTTATAATCATCATTATAGAATTTTCCCTATAATTATTTTTACAATGTATGTCTTGTATATATATTTATCTTGTTCAGGTCAAGCATTAACCTTTTTTATGTGCTGCAGTATTCTAGTTATATGAAAATTTAGTCTATTACATACTAGCCTTACCACTGGTGGATATCAATTTCATGTACAATTGGGCAGTAAATTTAATTACCCAGTTTAGATGTGCCTTTTTCTCAGACTTTGCCATTGTTTACCTTATATCTACTCTGCTGTTTAACTCTGTTAGAATCATTCCTCAGCGACTCACTCTAATTTTTGCTAGGCTAGCCTGACAAGCCTCATCATCTAGGTATGAGTTTGTTGGGACAACAGAGCAGATGCCATACTGTCCTGGTATAACATTGTTGGGACAGAAGTGCAAGTCTGGTACCATCCTGGTATAACATGTTGGGACAGCACAGTGGTTGCGTACCGTCCAGATAGTCGCTCTCTCCAGCGCTGACGGTTGCGTAGTACTGCATGCACTCGAGACAGCCCACCCAGGTGGTCTTGGACACGAGGCTGCGCTCCTTCCACACGGGCCGGTGCACACGCTGTAGGATCTCTGCCTTGGCTGCACTGACGATCACGTAACCCTTCGTCTCACATCCCTTGAGCAGGACCTGTGAGTTGACCAGAACGACTGCGCCAAGGGCGCTTCCCTCATTAGCTTAACACTTGCAACAGTCATTGGGACCATGTAGATAGCTTCCACAGGAAAACAAACTTATCAAATAACTTAAAAAAAAAATCTAAGCATCTGGGTATACGGCACTTGGTAGGATTAATTTAGTGAATGGAACAGAAGTCAGATGAATGGAATAACGTAACCATGGTCTAGGTGAAAGTTTCAGTAACCTCGAAATAATGGCAGACATGCGTGAGTATCCATATATAGCAACCCAGGTTACTGCCCTTTCCATTTGGTAAATAGATAAATTTACAATGTACTATGTTGTCTTATTGCAAATGCTAATGTTAGTTTTCGTTAATTAACAGCTTGTTATTTTTTCTAAGAAGCATTTATGTATTTAACATTTGTTTTATGATCATAGTTTATGTTCCTTCATGCTTTACTATTTACTTTAACAATTTGATAATTTTGTGGTAAATAATACCTTATATCTTCTTTCTTATGTATTTGGTGGTTAAATAAAGTTTTTATGTGCTTTGATATATTATTTTAAATATTGCTTGTGTGTCTTTGTACGTAAAGAAAAATAGCAATCCAATTTCTTCTGTGTATATTTTTTCTGGCTACGGTTTTTTGTCCGGAAAGTCGATGTAATAGTGCAGCCGGTTGCGTGAGATGAGAAAGAGAGTTCAGATACTGTGGGAAAAAATGTTTGAATTATCAGGTCACTGTTGCCATGCACCATGATTGGCTGGTTGTTTTTAAATGCAATTTTGTGACTGGGCGGTGAGAGCTCGCACCTGCGTTTCTGCTGCAGAATGTTAAGTAGTTGTAAGCTAGCAAATTGAGTCTTTGTTTGGACAAAGTACCAAGTAGGTCGCGGCAGGGCGAGGGCTCAGTTATTAAAATATGTGAGTGTATAGAGCATTTCGCGGCTGTGGTTCAGGCGCCACCAAGCAAGATCAACCTTTTTTTTTTCTTTTCATTTTTGGACTTTTTTCAACTAGAATATTGACAGTCATTAATATTCTTTTTGGTCGTCGTTCCAAGGACTGAGTCTTTGGCGGTACCGTGAGTTCGTGAATAACCACGGGACATCCGAATGAACTTTCTTATAAATTAACCTGCATCTTTTGGTACCTGCGAAAAGTCAATGTGTTTGTTGAGGTTATGTGCAACGTGTTTGTAAATTTTGCATGTACTTTTTTGTGTGGTCGCAAGATGGCTGCCACAATGACAGTGAATTTTTTACAAGCATTAATAAAAATATCTTGAAATCAGTTGGTGTCGGAGTGACATTATTTTATTAAACTAATCGATGATGGCAACATTTTTTATATCAATAAATTTGTTGATTTAAATTTTGTACATTTTTTTTCCAACAGTATGTTTGTTTATTATTTTTGTTTTTATCACTGCCTGTTCTCGTGTGCGCATAGGGTTTTCCAGTCTGGGATCTTCCAGGTTCGAATCTCATTTATATTCTCTGTCTGCTCACCAGACCACCCTGTGGGTTTTTTTGAAACTGAGTTCTTGGGAGATGCACCACTGCCAGAACCCTGCGCTAATCAGTGACTTTCACTGAGAGCATCCAGCTCTCTGAAGCACACGTCCGGCACACAGTATCAGCCAAGTTCAAAAGTGTGAATTATCTTTTTACAGTTTTACACCAGCTTATTTTCAGTCAAAATACCATGACTTTCAGACAATGAAATTGGCTACAAACAAAAATATCACAAATGTACTCACCTGCAAAAAAGGAATAAATTTGTTTTGATTGTAATCAGAAAGACTATGTAAACTGCTAATTAAGAAAATGGAGTTCACTGGCCAATTTTTTTTTTTTTGCTTTTTTTTGGAGAAACACATCTAATCATTGTTATTTTTTTCTTTTCTCTTTACTTAACAAACATTTTTATTTTGACTATTCTCTAAAGAAAAGTGTTATCTTTGATGAAATATATACGGCTAACTCTGTTACAGTAAGTCATCATATTCATTTTATTAGTAAAGAAGCAATTGAATAAAGTAACTTTGCCTTCCCTTGTCGTTAATTATAGAGGCTGTTTGCCCAGCATTAAGAAGAACACGGGTTTTAAGTGTGGAAGTCATGCTAGGGAAGGAAAACATTAAAAAATAAAATTTAAAAAAGGAATGCAGACACTCACGTGCTACCTGCATTTCAGTGGATCGTTAAGTTAACATAAGTAGTACAGAATGACTGAAATAATAAAAATATGAAAGGAAAGTCTGATTTGT
Source organism: Bacillus rossius redtenbacheri (assembly GCF_032445375.1). Lineage (NCBI taxonomy): Eukaryota > Metazoa > Arthropoda > Insecta > Phasmatodea > Bacillidae > Bacillus > Bacillus rossius. The sequence goes on from NW_026962011.1 coordinate 218,897, forward strand.
TAATCATATTTATGGTATTATGTGATTAAATATTAATTATGTATTTATTTTGGTTAGATTTTATATACAGTTGAACAGGGTGTCCAGCAAACCAGGATAGAAAAATTCCCTGACTTTTTCAGGTTTTCCAGACAAAAATGAAAATTTTTCCAGAAAAATTCAGATTGATATCTTTCAGAGATTTCTTAAATTAAAGTAACAAATTATTTGCAGTTGTGTGACCCAGAAATGCAGAGCTGTAATATCGTGTAGCAACAGCTTCCTTTTCTTTGTCCCAGAATCTGACGTAAATATCCATTTGTTGCATTTGAGCAACTTTGTTTAAACTTTCATCAAAAGCAAGAACAATATGATGACAGTCAACAACATTATTTAACATTTCCTTTTGAAAGTAAGGAGTAAGGCCTGACACAATTGTGTATGCTAATTTGGTTTTCTGTAATTGCATTCCTGCAGCTATTTCACTATCTGGAAACATTATTTTGAATAAAGATACACTATTGGCAGCAGACCTAAGAGAAGAATGCTGCATAATGGCATTCAAACACCACAAAATTTCTGATTTTGTAACACTGTCTTTCCTGAAATATTGTTCAACACCTCAAGAACTCACAGACTAGGATCTACTAGGCATATCACTATTATGTGACAAATAGCTTTGAGATGATTTGACGTTACCTGACGAATGAAGTTGTTCATTAGAGGCTTGTCCATCGGCAACTTGTCCATTGAATTTACTTGTGGTAACTTTAGACACAACAGTAACCAATTTGAAAAAAATACCAACTGACTTGGAAGAATTCACTGCATTATTTGCATGTTGGTGTTTTTGGTCTTTCATGTGGCTTGAAAGAGCTTGTTCGCCCATATTACTGAGGGAAACGACAGTCTTGCATAATTTACAAAAAAAAAATTTAATTCATCGTCCGGCACTTCCGTGCACCAACTAAATGCTGGGTCAAGTAGCCATGTCGGATTGAACGATGTTTTCTTGAAATTAGACATTATTCACCGAAATTGTAGAGGCCTAGTCGCAGCTCCAATAAAATCTAGCAGAAAGACCGCTGAAAATTCGCAATAAACAATGCTACATTTTATAACTTCAGGGATGGAAACAAACTGACTAGCTCAAATTACTGACTTTACTGACTGGAACAAGGAAAAAAAACTGACTTTACTGACCAACAAGGAGAGGAAAACTGACTAAGTACAAACTTATTTAAACTTTACCGTGCATCAAAGATGCAGAAAAAATGTACAAATTTCTGGCTTCCATTATCCCCATAGCCAGCCAACTCGCACTTTTAAACGTTTCAAAAATTTTAATCATACAAATAAAATTTATAATACTATTTACATAGTCATAAAGTTCACAAACTGGATTGTTACAAACATTTTCATAAACTTATCAGTTTGCAGATGTTACAACATTATCAAAACAAAACTTGTTACATGCTATGTCTTTATAACAATGTCCATTAAATTAAAGCATACTGAATAATATTAAATTGCATTAGTTACAACACCGCTGACCATTCACAATAATCATAATATTACAGCACACACTAATTTAATTAAATCTGTCTAGTTACATTGTTTTCAATATAGTACACTTTATTACTAAATAAATAATCTTAATTTTTGTAATATTGCACTTAAATTGATACAAACACTGTTAGCAATAAATGTAACCATACACACATTTTACTTTAACTTATTAAAATTGCACAAATACCATATAAAAAATATTGCAGTTACATCCAAAATTATTTCACGAGGAAAGATTTTTGGTTTTTTGTTGAAAAAACTTGTAATAAGAGTTGACTTTCTTTTCTCTAGAGACCACTGTACTTTATCAGCATGTTTTTTTTTTTCCCCTGTCTCCTCCCTTACTTTTGTTACACTTTCCAGCATAGCTTGGGCCACACTAGCAGCCACCATATCCTTCTCATTGAGTACATCTTTCAACAACCTATCAGCAACGCTTCTCTTCTCTTGCTTTCAGATCTTAACTTCTTCAGTGTTGCCTCTTCTTCTTCTTCTTCAATGTTTACTTTTTCTGTTTTCAACTGTTGCTGGAGGTCTCTCTCGACTGCTATTCGGTGTTCTTCTTCCTCTTTAACTTTCTGTTTCTGTTCCATAATTTTCTGCTGATCTTCACAGTACTGTTTGTACCGAACATGTGCAGTACGTGTCAAATTCAGGAACTCCTTAGTTATGTGTACTAGATGGACGTTATCATCGTATACCTGATGGAGTGCACCTTTAACCTGCTGATGAGCATCCAGAACTCTTTCTGACATATTAGCTTTATCACACGTCAAAATTTGCCCAGACCGTGAAAAACCTCTTTCAACATCTGCACTTCCATGTGAAAGTGACAAAGCAGCTTTCACTACTTTCATCACTGTGGGGAATTTCACATCTTCAGAATTATTTTTCCTCTTAAAGAACTGATTCCAGTACACATTTATGCGGCTTTTCTGGCTACCAGGTTCATCTTCCTCCAGCGCCAACAATTTCCACTCATCTGCAAGTACATATATCTTCGGCAACAAATGGAAGTGATCTTGCCACTTTCACTATTTCTTTGAGACTTCCCTCTTTGACACGGTTTGGTGGAGACAAACACTGTAGATGCCTAAGAAGAGGCTTGGACAACAAGGACTATTTCATGAAAATGTCTTTATATGAAGCAGTAAAATGCTTTTTAGTTTGCATCATAAATATCTCCCTCTCCTTCTCACTCACTTTCTTCAGTTCTTCATGCACACCATTGCCACAGCATATTTCTTTCAATGGTAAATAATGCTCAAAACTGAAAGCTTCTACAGAAAATGGAGCTGATGGTTTGCAAATATGGTTCATTACTGTTCTAGCAAGAGTTTTCAGTTCATCGTACATGATGTGAACCAAAGGCTCTTCTTTTTGAAATTTCCTAGTAAAATTAGTAAATAAACCAGCACTTCTACCTACAAAAAAATATTACTTCAGCTCTCATAGTCTTGTCTTTCAAAAGTCGCACAATACTCTTGTATTTGAATGACTTCATTAAATGACTCTTATATTTAGGAATGTAATCCATTAAATACTTGATGACAGCAGGCCATTTCTCAAGAAGTCTTTCACCTGCACTCTCCAAAGACAATCTTGATGAAACATGTTAGATTAAATGGTGATGAGGTACATTCACATCCGTCTGAACTTCTGCAAAATTCTCTCTACGAGCAGGCCAGCCATCAAAAAAATCATGAACAAGAAAGACGAGGTTAGAAGCATCATCTCCAAACTCCAAAATACCACTGCGGAAAGCATTGTGTACAATATGTATGTTACAAGTGCCTGTGTCTACCATCACTTTTCTTTTCGTAAGAACAAGAGAATCGTTCATTAGCCGAGTAACAGATTTATTTACATTAGGGCCATCATTACTGAGCATTAACAAATTGGCACGAGGGAGCTGAGCACCATCCAATGCTTCACTTAATTTCACATAAATATCACTGGCTGTTGCTTTTCCCAAATAAAATGTCTGCAGATGCCAACTGTTCTCTCTTTTTGTTTTGACCAATACTTGACTGCAATTTGTAGTTCTTTCATGGAAGCATTATTGGTTGTCTCATCATAACATAAAGTAAAATACTCCCCATCCATATCTTCTAGCATTTTTTTTTTGAAATACGGAGCAAGAGCATCTGTTGTTAAGTATCGAGCATTGGTCCAAGAAAGAGAAAAATCTTTTGGAACAGAAGAAGGAAACATGGCTTCAAAAGTTTCACGGATGTTTTCACATGATGCTGCAAATGAAAAACCAGCAGAAATAGCTTTCAAAACCCAAATCAGTTCTGCTCTTGAAGCAACTTCCCTAACATCATATAACTGAATAGTTTCTGTTACACCTGACAAACTAAAACCACTAGTACTTGGGCGTGCTGTAGTCAAGTGAAGCTGTGATGCTGAAAGTATCAGTCTACACTGTTCTTTGTGTTTCTTATTTACTGCATGTTGTTCAACTGCTTCAAACCCCATGTAATATTGAAAGTCTTTGAACAAACCAAACAAAACATTTCTGCTTCATTCACTTTGCGTTCCCACTCCGAAACACAATAACCATTTTTATCAGTCTTTTTCAGCCAATCTGAGCGAAAGCTACACTTCCCCATGGTTCAGATTCAAAATTCAAAATATCACTGTAACAATTTCCATCCACTAAACTGAATCCATCTGCAACAACAAAAGGAACAAAATCACCATCTTAACATTTATATAAATCTATTAAAGTCCTAGTACAATGATCCAATCAATACTTTGTCCTATTATACCCAATGCTCTGTTTTTGATTGAATCATTGTGCTCAAGACTTCAGTACTTCCATTATTAAGCATAAGAGCACTTAAAAAGCCTTCAGATATGCTTCATTGGGCATTGATAGGTATGTGTACTTACTGCATTGGTCCAAACATGTCTTCTTAGAAAAAAAAAAAAAAACAAAGGTAAAACTACAGAAAAACTGACTTTTACTGACCATTTCTCATTTTTACTGACTAAATACTGACTTTGCCAAAAAAAATTGACTTTTACTAATTTTACTGACCAGTTTCCATCCCTGTAACTTCCTAAGATCACAGCAATAAAATTCGTAAGTATTTTGGCTATGACTAGAGTACAAAAATTTCCAAAATAATATTCATATCTTTCAAAGAAAATTATGTTTGGCAATCTGAGAGAACTGACAAAACGTGTAAAGAAACAGAAGAAACTGTAGTAATAGCGCCGGTGGTCGGTTCGGCCAGCTTCGGTAACTACACTCGAGAACCGCCAAAAGTATGGTATGTTGAACCCAAAATATGGTACAGCAGCAATATATTAGCCAGACTAACTATGAACAGTAGCTTACAAGTTTACAATCTATGGTATTATCTGCCCCCTTCCTAACGTTGGGTGCGGTATTATCATCAAAATACGGTATGCATGTCATACATACGGTAGGTATTTATATACTTCATGAAAGCAGCACGCTTATATGTCGCAAGTCCAGATACGTAAAGGAAAACATTAGTTTAAATATGATTTGATTTGTAAAATAGTAAAACTAAAGAATGTATTCTGTAAAACTTTAAGAAAAACCTTCATGATAAGCGAGTGGTTAGTGGTTTTGGTAATTTTCAGAACTTTCACAATTTGCCCTGACTTTTCCCTGACTTTTCCCTGACCACCAAAATTCCCTGACTTTTTCAGGTTTCCCAGGTTTTCCAGGTCGCCGGACACCCTGTTGAATGTAGTTTTTTATTATTATTTTTCCTATAAACTGTTTGGTCAGAAAATCAATATGTATATTAATTATATTTTCACAATTTAAAGCATCTTCTGGTTAGTGAGGTTGTGAAATTCTAAAAGGTTTATAAAGAAAGGAAGACACAGGAAAAACATGGGCACAACACCCTGTCGCCAGTAAGTTATTTTTCACGCTTCAAGTTAGTGTGTTGTTGGGAAAAACCCAATGCATAGGTGCATAAATGCACAGCAGTGGAGAATAATGTTCACTGGGCACTGTCTCGGCAGCGGATCAGGATGAGCCATACTTTCCAAATTTTAAGAGAACAAATGTTAGGAACACACTTTCCTTATATGGTCATGTGTCTGGTTCTATATTATGATTGGGAAGAATGGGGTTGCTTTTCACCTTTGTAAGGCAAGACATCTTTATGGTTCAACTAGCTGTTGTTCGATTATCACTGCATGCTGTTGCATCATCTGCAACTCACAAAATGATTTGAGAAATACATGAAGAAATAATTTAGCCTGCTGGTCAGGGTCAGCTCAAGTTTTAAGTGAATTTTTTTTATCTTCGTTTGGACTGTATTTAACTAGAAATTTTACCCCAAGCATCGGCACCAATTCATAGTGATCGTTGTCAACCCTCCCACCCCACTGGGACAATTCTGTGGGATATTTTACCTTATTTAAAAACTTAATTAAGGGACTTCCATTTTGTTTATAATTGAGTGATGAGCTCAGGGCCCCCACATGGCCGGTGCTACCGTTGCTATGGCAACGGGGCCCATGGGTCTAGGGGGCCTGCGAAAGAAAGAAAAAACTTAAAACCAAAAAAGTAGACAAATTTAAATAAATCATAGAAAACAATTAAACAGTAAGGCCTAAATTTAGTTACAGATGAAATATTACACCATAGTAATATTATTCGGAATATGCTGTGCGTACAGAACGTGTCTGAATCTACAACTGTGAGTAACAAAACCACAGTGCAGAACACTTACACTCATATATTTGCCATTATTCAAAATCAATTTACGTTGACAATCAAAACACTGACTTAAAACTAGTTTTAATGTGTTTTAAAAATAATTTTTGAAACGGTAAAAAAAAAAAAACTAAAACAATATTCATAAAGGTAAAAAAAAAATTTTTTTATCGGTTGGAAAAAGAAGGGGGGGGGGGGGGGGCATCATGACTTCTAGCAACGGGGCCCACAGAATGTGATGTGGGGGGTCTGGATGAGATACAGTGAATATGAGTGAAATATCATCTGGAACTGTTACGTAAGATATGATCAATGCGTTGTTTTGAAAAAATCATTATAAAACAAAAAACTGCGCAAAATTTTCTTTTATTTAAAAATTCTAGCAGAAAAAAAATTACACTAATGAAAAAATAACTCGCCCTCAATACGAACTTAAATATAAAACTTTAAAGTTTAAAGTCAAAATACATAATCATCATAAACATTCTCGAAATTGTCTAGTTTCTATTCTGGGTTGGTTAGCCAGGCCAGCCTGGAATGTAACACAGTTTCCCTTTGGCTTTGTTAACTTTGGTTCGTGCCATCTGCCACAGATAACAGTACTGTAGTTACATATTTACATTTCTTGATTTCCGTTCCATTCATGAAATTACTCCTACCAAATGCTGTATACCGACAGTTAAGATGTTACACATCATCAACCAAATACACCTTTGTTTTTCACTTCATACTCTTAAATTACTAATGGGAATTGCCTGTACATTTAGAGTAATGTTAATAAGTTTAAACTATATGCAGCAAAGAAAAGAAAATATATATTGTGAATGTAAGTTAAAGTGCCAAAATCTGACACAGGGTTTTCTATCCTCTTGCTGTGACAGCTAGATAAAGCTTCTTACCAACACGTGTATGGTACGTGACTGTCTTAGGTACCTCTCTGTCTCTCTACTATCTGTCCCCTCCCCCTCAATCAAGGATACATTTTATTATTATACCTATCGAGTGAAAATACCTGTTATAGTATAGCATGTCATCTTCATAGTGGGAAAAGGAGGAACAGTAACCAATGAGCCAGTTCTTGTACAGGATATCATCCTCCTAGCAAGGCGAGGTGGGCCAGTACTTACTGAGCCAGTTCTTGTACAGGATGTCATCCTCCTAGCAAGGAGAAGTGGGCCAGTCCTAACTGAGCCAGTTCCTGCACAGGATGTCATCCTACTAGCAAGGCGAGGTGGGCCAGTACTCACTGAGCCAGTTCCTGTACATGATGTCATCCTCCTAGCAAGAAGTGGGCCAGTACTCACTGAGCCAGTTCCTGTACAGCTGTGGCGGATCCAAGGGGGGGCACCAGGGGCAAGTGCCCCCCACCCCCCACCCCGAAAAACCCGTTGTCTGCTACATTAATATTACTGACAAAAATGATTGTTTCTGAAACCAATAAAATATTTTAATATAATTAATGAATTTTTTGTAGAATCATAAAATATGGTGGTTGGATGTTATGTGTAGTGTGAGTAGATTAAATACAAATTTAGTAATTTTAAGACATTTTTTCTCTGGCTACTCTGAAATCCTAGAGTGCCCCCTCCGAGATGAACCTCTGGATCCGCCACTGCTGTACAGGATGTCATCCTCCTAGCAAGGAGAAGTGGGATAGTACTAACTGAGCCAGTTCCTGCACAGGATGTCATCCTCCTAGCCAGGCGAGGTGGGCCAGTACTCACTGAGCCAGTTCTTGTACAGGATGTCATCCTCCTAGCAAGAAGTGGGCCAGTACTCACTGAGCCAGTTCCTGTACAGGATGTCACCGTCCTAGCAAGGAGAAGTGGGCCAGTACTCACTCAGCCAGGTCTTGTACATGATGTCATCCTCCTAGCAAGGCGAGGTGGGCCAGTACTCACTGAGCCAGTTATTGTACACCACATCATCCTCCTAGCAAGGAGAAGTGGGCCAGTACTAACTGAGCCAGTTCCTGTACAGGATGTCATCCTCCTAGCAAGAACTGGCCAGTACTCACTGAGCCAGTTCCTGTACAGGATGTCATCGTCCTAGCAAGGAGAAGTGGGCCAGTACTAACTGAGCCAGTTCCTGTACAGGATGTCATCCTCCTAGCAAGAAGTGGGCCAGTACTCAGTGAGCCAGGTCTTGTACAGGATGTCATCCTCCTAGCAAGGCGAGGTGGGCCAGTACACACTGAGCCAGGTCTTGTACAGGATGTCATCCTCCTAGCAAGGCGAGGTGGGCCAGTACACACTGAGCCAGGTCTTGTACATGATGTCATCCTCCTAGCAAGGCGTGGTGGGCCAGTACTCACTGAGCCAGTTATTGTACAGCACATCATCCTCCTAGCAAGGAGAAGTGGGCCAGTACTAACTGAGCCAGTACCTGTACAGGATGTCATCCTCCTAGCAAGAACTGGCCAGTACTCACTGAGCCAGTTCCTGTACAGGATGTCATCGTCCTAGCAAAGAGAAGTGGGCCAGTACTAACTGAGCCAGTTCCTGCACAGGATGTCATCCTCCTAGCAAGGCGAGGTGGGCCAGTACTAACTGAGCCAGTTCTTGTACAGGATGTCATCCTCCTAGCAAGGCGAGGTGGGCCAGTGCTCACTGAGCCAGTTCTTGTACAGGTTGTCATCCTCCAAGCAAGACGAGGTGGGCCAGTGCTCACTGAGCCAGTTCTTGTACAGGATGTCATCCTCCTAGCAAGGCGGGGTGGATCAGTACTCACTGAGCCAATTCTTGTAAAGCACATCATCTTCCTGGCAAGCAGCCAGGCCTTGAAGGTGCTGCTCCTTGGTCTGCACTGACAGGTCGTCACTGAACACCACAGTTTTGTTGTCTGCCTCAGCTATAAGCTGCTGCAGCATGGTGGCTGCGTGGCCCGACTGCAGCTTGCTCATGGGTGATGGTGTGGCCTGTACTGTGCCCTGGACACACAGTGCATTCTTACTTCATGTCACTTCTCGCATCAGAGAAGACAAGTTCTTTTTCAAAAATTTCTGTCCTACAAAATTTATAAGTCATTTAAAATGAGTTTAATAAAATTAAGATGTAGTTTTAGGCAATAAGAGAATTAGTTTATTTTATAAATACATACTACATTACAAGATATTTTTAAACAATAAAGGTTCATTTTCATTTCTACATATATATATTCTTTCTTTTATTATTAGCAAGAAGCAGCTACATGATAATATATTTGATAAATAAACTAATTGTGGCACTAATCAGTTATTTATTAGTACCTATTACAAAGACCCATTCTATTTATTCCACAAAGATTAATACAAAATGCTTGGACATTTTCATAAGTTATACATCTTGTTAATCTCTTATCTCTTTACTACAGATAAAGAGCTACGTTTATTTTAGAAATCTTTATTTTACAATTTAACTTATATTTCACAAATTACTATATCAATTGCATCGAAATTTAACACGCACATTTAAACACATAGTAAAGTATTTTTCTCTTGCAGCAAGTTATGAAAAACTTTAATTTTTTTTGTCAGGTTTATCATAGATGCCATGCTTTTTTTTATTAATTTAAAATCCATTAAACAACTAATTTTTTTTAGGGCACATACGCATTTATGATATGAGTCTAAAATTATTTCATACAAGTAAAGATTATGTGTGTCAAAGATTTCCCCTACGAGAAATTACTGCATTTTTCATCCAGCCGTTGAATTGCGTAATTTAAATAGTTAAATTATAATTCACTAACTGCTGTAATGCTGCCTATATAGTGACACAGAAAGATAAGATAATAGTAAGAAAATTACAGCGAATAGTAGCTGCAGTGCTGTGAAGCAAATGTGCTGTAGGGACATTAACAAATGCGCATACATCCACATATGCACATACATCTGCATATGTGAATACATCCACTAAGTCATGTCTTCACCTAAAACCGCTCTTGTTTCTTTATTCTTTTTATTTTCGTTAATTTGTTCATTAATTTTAATCCTTGCAATTGTAAGTTTTAGTTTAATTTATTTCTGACTTGTGTTATATGCTTGCCTTTTTTTTTTATTTATTTACTCTGGGCACCATTATTGTGGGGCGTAGGCGTGGAGTGAGTACTGTAACTATTAGGCCTTGTTGTTTTGTTTTGTGGGCGCGGTGCGGTGTCAACATTGGGCTACAAGCAGCGTTGGACTGGAACTTGGCTGCTCCGCGGCAGACAGAGTTCCGCCTCGGCGGTAGGTGGTTGCAGCATGCATTTCCCGGACAAGACTTTGAACCTGATCCAGAACTACTTCGGACCTGATGGTAATGGAGACTTGGGATGCGTCACCGGCCAGGATGGCGGCCTGCAAATTACCAAGTAAGGTTATGACGCCTTTTACTCACAGCAAAGATTCGGGCTATTTGAGGGACTTATTTACTGTGCACCAAACTGAGACCTAGTCTTAAAGTATTTGTTTGCATACAATTTCGTGTCACTGCCATTAACTTAGCCTCATAAACTAGGTTCTCATTATGCAAGATTTACAGTCTTGGATTGATGAGTGTGTTTTTCTGAAGTGTGCCTCGCTTGTGAACAGTACTGCACCTGGCTTGGCCATTTGCGTTGTGTAGTAGCGATGCATTTGAAGCAGTGAAAAGCAGAGTAACTCCTTAGCAGTAGCCGCAGCGCACAGAAATGCATGATATGGCATGATGCAAATAACTTTGCTTTCGGGTAGCTGTATTTTGCTAATATTTTAGTTTTGGTAGCATGAACTTTTGATCCCACACTTTCAGACTGATTGCTTTTGTGAGCACATTTAGTTGAGCACATTTGCACCTCTTTCATAAGCATTTTTTCTCTTACTACCCTACAAGATGTTTGGGTGCAGCTATACCTTATTATAGCCCACATATTTTTGTATGTCAGTGCAATTGAGACTCGGGCACTGGGCACTGTGTATGGTTTGCAGACACTTTTTGTTTTGCCTACGAATGAAATGTTACATTCTTGCACTTCGTGTTGTAACTTTTTTACAGACAGATTATGAAACAAATAGTGTTTGAGCAAAATTATTTTTGTAGATTAAAGACATTATATACTAGGGAGAAGGCTATGCAATGCGTGAAATATGTCACAATTTTTTCCCGCATTTTTGATGCACGTGTTTGCTCAGAGGACTTGGATCTTTTTGGTCTTGTTCGCATTTTATGTTGTCGCCCACACATTTTGCATAGGACTACACCACTGTGTGATAGTGGGACACCATAAGGATTTTATTCAAGTATATTTCATTAAGAGTGTAAATAATTTTGTTAAGTTTTTAGTGGCGCTTTCAAAAGTAATGCTTTTGCGCCCATGTCACTTTTATATTTAGCTATTGTGGTTTATTTAGATCATGTTTATATATTTATATCTAGATTTTTATGTGTGTTGGACAATGCTAGGAAACTTTTGCTGTTACATCAAAATCAGCCCAGCCATACTGGTTTGTATCGCCACCTTGTACAGTGCTATGGTAAATTATGTATTTAATTTAAATTTATGCTTTTTTCTTTCTTTTTCCATTGAGGTTTTAAATCTGATTTGCTCTTTAAATAGGCTATCAGCAGACTTCACTCTGATCCCTTTAGCTAGTTTTGCTAGTAGAGCTTCACCACATGTGCACATACATCCGCATACAGTAGAACCCCGATTTTGCGAACACGGATTTAACGAAAACAGCGATTTAACGTAAAGGTTTTCAGGAACCATCAAAAAACACCAATTTATTAAAATATTAATATAGATTTCCAAAAAATGAAAGTAAATTGTATTATTAAGAAATACACTCTGTGGTGTCAGTAATAGAATGGAGGTACTATATATTAATATGTGACTTTGCATCATCTGTCCAAACACGAAAAAATAAAAAAAAATTGTTCAAATTGCTTAAAAACTCCGGGCGCTGTAACTGAATTGCGTAGGTGCGTGCCATTGCGCGCGCCTGGATAGATAGACTGTCCGCGACACATGACGTCATGAAGGGTTTCTTTGTCCGCATCCCCCTCCCCCTCCTCTATTCCTGGCTTGACTCACCACGTTATCTTCCACTCACGCCTGCAGTGCTAGGCAATAATCTCACGTTTCCAAATATTCCCTTTCCCATCCTCCAGGTTTTTTCAACTTGTGACAACGTCACACCAATACGCCATTATCATTATTCTTATAGAGGTGTAAAAGTAACGAAAAAAAAGCGTACCCGTATGTATTTGTTACTATAACAATTAGTACTCGTTACTATCGTATCGTTACGTTACTCGTTACTTCTGATACCGCATAACATGCTATGTTATGTTGCAGCAACGAATCGAGTCGTATTGTGTACGCAAACAGTATGACGTCACGTAAATAATAATAAATAGAATATAAACAATTAACAATATTTCATAATTAACAGTTTTTGTTAACCAAAAACAATTAAATCTCATTAGAGCGGCTTTTTTATATTATCTCTTTTAAGATAAGAACAAAAAAACGTGAAAATACGCGATAATAAAAAACAAAAACATAATAACATATTTCTAATTTGTAAACAATACTTTGTTACGTTGTTTCTGTTCCAATCTCAAACTTTTTCTACACACAATTCCTTTAATAAACAAACATCGTTCTTTGTAACGTAAATACATCGAATACGCGCGCGCATGCGTAAAACACGAAAAATGCGAGTAACGAGATGCAGCCGTGTGTAACGTTTCATTACTCGTTACTAGATGGCGCACCCGTTACTCAGTACCGAATACATACGGTTTGCTACAGCTCTATTATTCTCAGTAAGAGCTTTGTGCGCGGTGTTTAGTTTTTGGAATACGTTTTTTATAAGTGCTGCGCAGCTCAGCGAACAAAGAGAGCCAGCCGGCGGCATCGCCGCGCCGTAACAGCAGCTGACCGAGTACAATGACCTTTCTCCGCGTACGGCGCGCTATTGACGGTAAATTTCCATCAATTTGCGGCCATTTTTTATTTTTTACTGTGACGCAATGTGTATGTAGCTCGTATTTGTTATAAACGCTGCAGGTTGCAACTGTATTTTAATAAACTTTAACGTATTTCTTACACTTTTCATATTTTTAACATTTTTTTTTAAATTTAATGCCTCATCTTTCACGGTTTCTGAAAATCTGTATGTACGACCGAGGTGTACGTACGAACCGGGGGCCGTACGAGCGAGATCAAAAACGTTGAAGATGGAAAGTTGACGAAGTCTGAGATAGCATGGCAGCACAAGATATCAGCGTCGACCCTGTTTACGATATGGAAACGTAGGGACGCGATTATGAGTGCGGGGGTCATTGAAAATCGGTAAATCGGATTTAACGAAACATCGATTTAGAGTAAACATTTTCGGTAACCGTAGCACTTCGTTAAATCGGGGTTCTACTGTATGTGCATACATGCGCGAGAGACCACTCTTGATGATGTCATGTGCTTGAAAGCAGGTCTTTTGTCTAGAGGGTGTTGGTTCAGAGAGCAGCACATTCCTGAATTGCGGTAGGTAGAGGAGTGAGAAGGCATTGGGATGGGTCGATGGGTGAGAAGGTCGCACATTACTACATTGGTCTAGTCACAGGGGTAAGAAGAGATTACATTCATGCATTGAGCTGGGCAGAGAGGTGTGGGAGCACTAAGTCCCTGTTTTGGGCTAAAGGAGTGAGACGAGAAGGCATTACAGTCCTGCATTGGGCTGGGCAGATGTTTGCGAAGGCAGCACAGTCCTGCATTAAGCTGGACAGATGGGTGTGAAGGCAGAACAATAGAACATGCCTGCATTAAGCTGGACAGATGGGTGAGAAGGCAGCATATGCCCACATTATGTTGGACAGATGGGTAAGAAGTTAGCACATGCCCGCATTAAGCTGGGCTATGAGTGAGAAGACAGCAAATCCCTGCATTGGGCTGGGCAGATGGGTGAGAAGACTGCAAATCACTGCATTGGGCTGGGCAGATGGGTGAAAAGGCAGCAAATTCCTGCATTGAGCAGGGCAGATGGGTGCAAAGGCAGCCCATGCCTGCATTAAGCTGGACAGATGGGTGCGAAAACAGCACATGACCGCTATAAGCTGGGCAGATGGGTGAAAGGCAGCAAATACCTGCATGGCGCTTGGTGGAGGGGTGAGTGGTCCATCCACGGGCCTCCCTCTTGACTTCAGTGGTGTAGATGTGTTCTCACACCGGAAACTTTTCAGTGCCTCTGTTGAAAGGTTCTTCTTTAGTTGCTGTTAAAATAATATTACAACATAATAATCTTAATTTGGAAAATGCATTGTTTAACACTAAAAGTGTAAAAATTAGGTTAGTCCTCATTGTATCATACATGAGTAACATAACCCTAGTTTAATTTAAACCAGTATCTTGCCTGCCATTCTATATAAGCTTACAGCATTCATAATATTTTGAGATTTTATTTGTTTCTAACTTATCCTTTTGAAGATTACATAAGTTTGCTACTTTATTATGATAAAAAACTAAACAATAAGGATACTGAGTTTCACTGATATTAAAGCAAACCAGTTGTTCATAACAGACAGCCAATATAGAATTTTGAAAAACCAAGAAAAATGAACAGGAAATAAAATATTTAGCTCAAATAAAGTCGAAAATAAACCTTAATTACTATAATTATTATTGTTTAAATACTACACACTTCTAAAATACAAATATGACCACAAACCACAATATACAAATATGTACCATTTTTACAAATAATATAATATTGTCATTTGTCACTAAACATACTGTGTTGGAACCAGACTGGTTAATGTGAGGTGGCAGTCAGAGAGTGTTGGGGTCAGTCGGGGCTTAGTCCAGGCTGAAGTTCGCCATTGATCCATAAGTTGTTAATTGCTGAAGGGAGAGTTTCACCAGCAAATGCATTACTGATCATGTCTAAGAACCATTTTATTTTGTACAGTTGAGAATATTTCAATGTAGCGCAGACTGATTGATAATAATTATGGAATTATGTGTGTGTAGCCTCAAAAATGAATGATTATGCAAAAACATGTGCTGTGCGTGTGGATGCTGAAATTTTTCAAGTGAAAACTTCTATAGTAAGGTTTGGATTGGGAGTTTATTCATGTAAGTTGTCATTGACATGGTCACGTGACGTGAATATATGTGTATAACACACACACACACACACACTCAGTGGTGCGCGCGCAGCCAGTACGCGTCTTCAGTCCCTGTACATCAGTGCTGTGCATATGTGAATTGAAAGTGTGTATACAGTTTTCAAATTGTATTTTTGTTCAATTTTTATTTTAAATCTTAAGTATACAATTACTGTGCAGTAAAAAAGTGAGTATAAAATATAATAATATTCTCATATAGATATATAGTTTGAATAACAAATAAAACATTTGAATAACAAAGAAACCTAAAAATGAAGAACATCATTATTTATTTTTATAATACCTACAATTACTATGCAATGCAAATTTTATAGAAATTTAGGAGTTATTTTACTAACGTGATAAAACAAATTTGTTGTGATAATATTTTTTTGTAAAAATTGCGAAAAAGTTTTCAATTCTGTTGGAAGTTCTCATGACTGCATAGAAATTTTTTTAAATTATATTAATAAATTCAGGTTTTCCAAAACCTTTGACATTAAGCATCTTTGCCATCACCTGCGGTTTCTGGTTCTAAACTCACGGTGGGCTTAGAATATTTTTCCTGGTGGTGCCCAGCAAGCTCTCTATGCCTAACCAATAGTTTAATGTCTGGGTCGTTGACCTCAAAGTTTTCCAATAGATCCATTGTTCAAAATCTATGTATCAAGAATTACCTAGTACACTATTGCACTTCCCTACACTATATAGTACATTGATCTCTATGGGTTTGTGATTTAGGATGTTGCAAATAAAATTGTAAAAGTTGCAAGACACATTGATGTTAATTCGACACTGCACTCGTGCATTGGAAACCTATGCAATAGGCGCAAAGTGAGTAATGGATTAATATAACACAGTCCTGAATTCTGACATCATATTGACAATCTTAATGACGAACAGTGACTGGAGTTGGCCAGTACAGAAAGTTTGTAAATGTAACGACTAGCCCAGGCTCAGTCATCCCAAGGCATGACTCTACATTAAAGGAATATGAAGTTGCATTAGCTGATCCTGACAAATGTATGCACTGTTTATTAAATTGAAACTTCACTGTCCTGGAGGCGGAAAATACCATAAGTTTACAGTGTTGTTAAACAAATTTTGTTATTTTATTGTACAAAAATTACTATCCAGCTCTTGTTTATTTCACCAGTGAAGAAATCGCACACCTAAAACAAGACTGCCACTTTTCAAAAAATACAGTTTTGAGATTATCACATTTGAAAATTTTAATTTGCTCTATTAGGTACATTTTTGTATGTAATTGCTCAATATTTTCGCCAGTTATATAATATTGCAATGGCTATAAGTACAATAATAATGGTTTGTGGTGCATTATTGAGAGGATTTATTTTATTATTGTGGCAGTGAAAGGTATCACAATGCAAGTGCTAAACTACCACATTTGTGGTTATGGCACTTATTACATTAACATTTTCAAAGTAAGTGTGCCACAATTATAAATATGGCTTTTTTGCATTAACACTACATGTCAAGTTTTAATGAAAAGGCGCCACAATTCAAAATATGGCTGTATTGTTTTGGCACTATTGAGGGCGGAGAAGTGCCACAATTTAAAAAAAGACCATACGGCCATACTGCTGTAGTGTAATATTAAATTAAGTTCTAACTTCTAAACAATTAAAAATATTGATGTATTGTCTTTGTATTTTTCAAGATTGAAAAAGCAATGTCCAATCAACATAATGGAAGTATTACAGGAACAATAAAACTATTTATTG
Organism: Bacillus rossius redtenbacheri; assembly: GCF_032445375.1. NCBI lineage: Eukaryota > Metazoa > Arthropoda > Insecta > Phasmatodea > Bacillidae > Bacillus > Bacillus rossius. Next base: position 236,011 of record NW_026962011.1, read on the forward strand.
GAATCAGCAACAAATCAAATGAACGAGACAAAAAACATTAACACCAGACAAATTAAAACTACATCATGAATTATGGAAACAAATTAAAAATATTAATGCATATCAAATTTTTTGAAGTATGGAACTTTCACTGGTACACAACCATATTAATCAGTTTATGATATTAAAGTAAAATAAAAGTCCAAAATAACATTTGAAGAACAAGTATAAAAAAAATTAGAAAACTCATCAGTAAAAATTTACTGACATCACAAAGCATATTATAGTCACATGCAAATACATAAAAAATTCTCATATTGTATAATAGTTCAGAGTTTAACAAGATACAATAATAAATTACTCAGAATCATAAGGCACAGTAGCATTCTTCCTGGTTTTCAGATGTTGGTAAAACATGTGATAACTCTTTGGAATGAGGTTTGATTTGCACAGTTGCACCAGGTCCTTTTTTTTAGCTTCCAGTATACCAGGACTTTCTGAGAAAACTTTTTCCAATGTGAGTGTTGATTATTGCTTGTTCTTGCTCCTTGTTTTTGATGACAGGTTTATTTCCAAGAAATTCTTTTGTTCATAGGAAGTTTTGTACTGTACTTTAATTGTTTTAATGTCATGCCACAAAACTTTTCAGCCATCAGTGTTTACTGTGAAGTTGTCTCTCATATTTTTTGCAAGCTTCTTTACATCTATGAAATCCTCTGATACAAGCTCATTAACCACAAAAGATTTTCCATTCTTTTTGGTATTCAGAATTACTGTAACCCATTGTTGCGGACAGTAAATAGAACAACCCTTCAAAATTCCTTTTTTGTGTTTTTCTATTAGAGAATGCATGGCATCGCCTTCATTCTGTGTATGGCCTACAATTAAGAATTTATGTGTAATAGAAGGAATATCTAGGTTAGAAACTGCATAAAGATACAGGCAAGCCATGTACTTATTCTTCTGTTGTCCACTACAATTATTACTGTAGAAAATGGTTTATTTTCTAATGCAATTGGATTTTAAAAACAAGTAAACACACGTACCAATTTCGTTAGGTCCTCTGTAGGCTTGATCTTCATTCCACAAACAGAAATGTCCTTCAGAAGTACCCATATTATAAATTGTTAAATTGTATGTCGCAAATTTGCTACTGTAGTAAAAGTTATAAACCTGTGCTGAAAGTGAAGTCAAGACAGCCTGTAGGTCATATGTGGCAACACATGTTGAATCTTTGTTATTAATAGCAATGTCTTTATCATGCTGCTTTTCTTTCCTGGAAAGTTCAGTTTCACGTTTATGAGAATTAAACTCATTTTGCATTGCCAATTTCTCGTCCTCATTGCAGTTTTTATATTTTTCGCACAATGTGCATTGGTCCTTCTTCGGAACAAAGAAGCCAATATTAAACTTTTCATTAAAAATGTTTGTGTATGAGCTTAGTTTGCATGGCTTGGTATTGTGGTCTGAACAAGCTTTCAGAAATATTCTGTACATTTTGTAACATTGCAAGACTATGCCCTCCTAAATAAATAATTTTCTTTTAAACTTCTTTTTTGTATATGTAAGCAGTAATAAGTCAATGTTTTTAGAGTATTATATAAGTTATGAAACAGTATAATCAGAAGTTATGGATACTAATATATGTTATTTTCACTTGCTACGTTTTTAAGAAGGTATTTATTGTTTTTATTAGACATTTTCAATCATTACTATTTTTTATGTATTTATTCACAAATGAGCCGCTGTACTAGATTTTTGCCTGTTTAGGCCTACTTTTTCAGGTTATTTCTAAATGATTTTAATTTTGTAAAGTAATTTGTATTATAATTGCTGTTTATAATGTTCATTAACGTGTGGAATGATTCAAGAACACGGGACTGTATCTGGTGTGATGGATAGAAAGAGAGGCATGAGAGGCCTGTAAGTGTAAGTGAGAAAGAAACAGTGTTTCCCCACCAACCGAGATAAAGACGGTAATTTCCCCCCTGCGTGGGAACTGAGTGATAACTGCTGTCTCATGGTGTGGGGGAGAGAACGAGAATGGGAGTCCCCGATTTCGAGGTGAAATTGAAAAGAGACAGATCAGGGGAAGCCCAGAGTTCTGTGTGAACAAGGTTTTTCTATGTATTGTAACTTGTTCTGTGATTGGCTTGTATCTGTAAGCGTGAATGAAGCGTGCGTGTGATTGGTCGGTGAGGTCATGTGACGTCTACTCCCTGCGTGGAGGAGACGGTGGCAGGATTTCACCAGTCGTCCGTCGAACGCTGCACAAGTAGGTCGCGTTCGGTGGCTTCTCGCCAAATTATGAAGTAATTTGCTAATAGATAATTTAACGTTGGTGGTCAGAGCCAGGCCGAGTATTAAGTCAACCTAATTTGTTTTATTTTCTTTCGAACAGTACTAAATTAGAAATTGCGGCCACCTTCGTCGGCGTTCGGTTCGTAGCGAAATTCGTTTTCGCTGGGTGCGGCCCTGTTCGAGGTCGCACCATCTTCGTGTACTTGCAGTGAAAGATTACTGAAGGACGTTATTTTTCGTTAATTCACATCGCGCAAACTGTGAGCATTTTTCGACGGGCAGATGTACGTGTTGAATGAGTGAGCAACCTCTTTTTGAAGTGTTTGGATTCGTCTGTGCATTCTATTGTGAAAAAAATAAAACAAAAACTAAAATTGGCGCAACATCTGTTTATTTTGTATATAACGAACCGTTATATTTGGCGCCCGGCCGCGCGGCTTGAATTTGGACACGACCCTGAGATTAAGACGGACATTTTGGCAGCAGAGAAGAAAATATAAACATTCTTAAAACAGTTCGTGATTACGATAACCTGCAATAACAAAAATCTACGACTAATATTGAACAGTTTAGAAGAAAACGGTGAAGTATATCCAGAATTGTCGGCGCAGCTGAGCGGCGAATGCGGCAAGAGACGACGGGCTGCTTCAGCAAGTGAAGTGTTCCAGAGAAACGGCAAAAAGCGGGACATCGCGGGACAGAGCGACCCAAGGCACCGTGGAACTTCAGGCCTGTCTCATCGCGGGATTGCAGAACCAAGCTTCGCGGGACATCGCGGGATGAATCGCCGGAAACAGCAAGTGAAAGGAGCAATATAATGTAAAGAATTGTGTAATTAGTGTTTCAGTATTGTAGTGTTTTGTATGTGTGTTAGGTTTGATATCCAGAATTGTTGGTTATTGGTAGAAATATGAGTACCAGTAGCAGTGAAACTACAGACTTCATAGGATTTTTAGAAAATCCTGAAAATTCAAATCATTCAGATCCGAACCTTGATATTGAACTAATAGAGCAAGATTTTTCATGTCAACAGGAAAAACTTTTAAACATGGAACATCCTGCCGAACTAGGTCAGGATATGGAATCCCGCACAATTAGCAGCCCAGTTGAGGTTATGGGGGGGTCTGATATGTTACAGAAATTAATGGAAATGATGCAAGGAATGAACCAGAAAATGGAACAGGGACAACAGGAATTAAAACAGGAAATAAGACAGGGACAACAGGAGTTAAAACAGGAATTAAAACAGGAAATGAAACAGGGACAGAATGAACTTTCTCAGGGACAGAATGAACTTGCTCAGGGACAGAAAGAAACCAACAACAAAATAGATCAGGCAACTCACAAAATTGAGGTAAATTCACAAGAGATTGCAAAGGTTAGGAGCGAAACAGCTTCACAGTTGCGACAGGAAATTGATAGGGTTGAATACCAAATGAATGACTTTAAAATTGAAATTAATGAGCAGGTCACCACATGTACAAACAAAGTAGATGAGTGTGCAAATAATATTGCAGAAATGCAAGCCGGTATAGGAACATGTGTTGAAGAAATGAGCATAATGAAGGTAAATATTTCAATTCAGGGAACCGAGATTCAGGAAAATAGGGGAAAAATATCAATGGTACAGGATAATCTAAATCAGATTCAAAACAGTTTGGGTAAAGATCATAATGAACTCATTGAGGTACATGTCAAGGTTAATGAGAATGCAAGAAGTATTTTATTAAATGAAAGGAAGATAGAGGAAGTGGAAAGCAATTTTGAGGTTAACGTTGAAAAGGTTTTGATGGAAAATAGGAGGATTGGTAACCAATTTGAAAAGTTTCGGGACGAGGTTGGGCAGGAGTGTTTGAAAAAAGTAGAAGAAAAATTGGGAAAAATACGGGGAGATTCTAGTGGAGGGATTAGGAGTACAGTGCTTACTGTTGACGAAGTTAACATTTTTGAGAAAAGCGTACCAAAATTCTATGGGGATGACAGAGGGGCAACCCCAATACAGTTCATCACAAAGTGTGAAAATTTTTTTGGATATTTAAAGGGTCCAGATGAACAGGAAGTAGAATTGTTTGTATCAAAATTGGATGGGGCAGCATTGCAATGGGCAATGCATAAAGAGAGTGAGTGGAAAACTTTTGAAGAAGTTAAAACAGCCTTTTTAGACAAGTATTGGGGAATTTATGTCCAGGATGACTTCTTGCAGTACTTGTTTACAGGGAAATACCGGCATAGGGATGGTCACATGGCACCATATGTACGAAGGTTGTATTTACAATCAAAATTTTTGAACAACCCTATAACTGATAAACGTTTTATCTCGCATATTGTTCACCATTTTTACCAGCAAGTGCAAAACTGCATTCTAGGGGCCAGGGCAAGAACTGTGGATGAGGTCATTGATTTGCTGGAAACGTTGGACAGGAGAAATGAAAGGGAGGAAGGACTGAGGGGCAGAGATCCAGACAATCGGGACCAGCGAGGACCACCCAGAAATAGAGGTCACCATCCTGAGGGTCAACAGCAGGAGGTAAGACCACTGCAAGTACAGGAATGACGGGGGAACCATCAGCTGCCCAGGTGGAGACCAGAGCCACATCAGCAAGGGCCAAGGCAAGGTGAGGACAGGCAAGGGAATGGACTGAGAAGGTAAGAAAACAGTAATTTAAACAGGTAAGCGGGAAGGATCGAGCCCCAAATCCCTCCCAGGAGCGTGACTTAGGGGTCAAATCAAAATGTCACACAATACAGGTAAATGAACCTAGCATAACACATGAATTGGAAGAGCTATTAAACGAAACAGAGGGACCTACAAACATTGTTCAAGGTAAAATAGGTATATGCCCATACATTAAAGGTAAAATTGTCTGTGCAAGGAAGGAAGCAAATATGTTAGTTGATTCAGGTAGCGAGGTGACTGCCATGTCAGAAGAATATTTTATGTCTCTAGGTAATGAAATTTCAAAATCTGCAGCAGTATTTTCAGTTTAAAATGTAACCATAATTGGAGCCACAGGGATTAGGAATAAAAATGTCAAAAAACAGGTACTATTAGAGATAAAATTTGGAGAGGTAGCAATGTGGGTAGTGTTCCTAATTGTTAAAGGGCTCAGTATTGATATTGTTTTGGGGGCAAACTGGCTGCAGCGAAATAATGTTATAATAGACTACTCCATGCAGTGGATACATGTGGCAGGAACCCTAATTGATTTTGGAACAGAAATAAAGGTAAAATCATTTAGTTTAAGGATAATACGAGGGGAAAATTCAAAAGAAACAGAGCTGAAGTGTAATTTGTTGGAAAAACAATACATTACAAAAAATGATGTAGATCAGATAACCTTGCATAGTGGTACTGTAGAGCAACAGGAAAAATTAAGGGGAATTTTACATTTAGAAAACAAAGCTTTTGCAAATTTTCCAGGACTAAATAATAAGTATGAATGTAAGTTAAATTTAAGAGAGCACCAACCGTTCGTTCAAAAACCATATCCAGTAGCGTATCAGTTGAGACCAGCTGTGGAGCAAGAAATTCAGAATATGATAGATACAGACATTATCGAGAGACGCAGTTCCGAACACTTGAATCCTATGGTAGTGGTCAAAAAGAAAAATGGGGGGGTGAGATTATGTTTGGATGCTAGAAAAGTTAATCAAATTATAATACCAGACAGAGAAGCACCAGAACCAATGGACGAGTTGTTACAAAAATTTGAGGGTTGTGCGTATTTTTCGAAAATCAATTTGGTTGCATCCTATTGGCAAATTCCTTTAACACTTGAATCTAGGCTTTGTACTGCATTTCCCTATCAAGGAAAAACCTATTGTTTTAAAAGGCTACCTTTTGGATTAAATGTTTCAGTCAGTCATTTCATTCGGGGGCTCGAGGCAGTTTTAGGACCAGAAATTCTGAATATGGTAACGATTTATGTAGATGACATCATGATTGCCACCGCTACATTTGAAGAACACTGTGAGATTATTGAAAGGGTTTTGAGAAAACTGAAGGACGAGATAACGTTTCTCGGTAATGTAGTTAATGCAGAGGGCATCCATATTGACCCTAAAAACCGTAAACAGTTAGAACGTTTCATTGGCTTTTTCAATTTCTTTAGGAAATATATACAAAATTTCAGTGGAATCTGTGGGCCGTTGAGAAAGCTTATGCAGAAGGGGCAGAGTTGGGAGTGGGGACCTGAACAAGAGGAAGCTGTAGAAAGACTCAAACAGGAGTTAGAGAAGGAAGTGTTGTTGCACCATCCAAAGTTAGATGAGAAGTTCTACATTGCTTGCGATGCATCAAATGAGGCTATAGGGGCCATGTTGTTCCAAGTGAATGAGGAGGGGGAGCAGGTACCCATCAGTTTTGCAAGCAGGGCACTCAACACCGCAGAAATAAACTACACCACCACAGAAAAAGAATTGCTGAGTATTGTGTTTTCATGTTCTAAATTTCGCACTTACATTTATGGCAGGGAAACGGTAGTTTTCACAGATCACAAGGCTTTGTGCCATATAAATTCATGTAAATTGTTACACGGTAGAATCACCAGGTGGATTTTGGCATTACAGGAGTACTCTTTAGACATACAACATGTTCCAGGGAAAACGCAGGTAGTAGCTGATGCACTTTCAAGGGGAATTGCAGACGTGGAGGCCACTCAGGCACAGGAGTTTCAGATTCGGAAAATTTGTAAACAAATGCAGGAAGTTAATGAAGGACTGAAGGAATTTTCAGGGCAACTTAAGGATGAAGTTAGTGAAGACCCTCGATTACCAATTGTAATTAAAGAATTGGAATCTACTCATTGTAGAGATATTATCAAGGAAAAATTTGTGGTTAAGGAGGGCTACTTGTTTCAGAATGTAAACAATGAATTGTCACAATGGGTTTTATGTATACCAAATAATTTAAGTACTGAAATTTGTAAACTTATGCATGCAGAGTGTGGGCATTGTGGTGTAAAAAAAACTGTACAGTATGTAAAAGGATTTTGTATATTTAGAGACATTTACCGAACTGTGGCTAAGGTAGTCAGGCAGTGTTTACCATGTGCACAGACAAAAGTAATGAACAGTAAGTGCAAAGGATTCATGCAACATGTGTTGGCAACTAAGCCCTTAGAGGTAGTATGTGTCGATTTGTTTGGTCCGCTACCACAGGGAAGGAGTGGAGTAAAATACATTTTTGTTGTTCTTGATGTATTCATAAAATATGTTAAATTGTACCCGATCAAACGAGCAACAGCTCGAGTGGTAACAGAGAAAATTTTGGATGTGTATGTAAAGGAAATAGGGGTACCACAAAAGATTATTTCAGATAATGGGCCTCAGTTTCGGGGAGAGGTATGGAAAACATTAACTGGTATCCTTGGTATTGAACTAGGCCATACAGCAGTGTACCATCCAGCTGCTAATCCAGTGGAGAGAGTGATGAGGGAACTAGGTAGGTTATTTCGATTGTATTGTAGTGAAAACCATAGCCAATGGGCTAATATTGTGAGTGAAGTGGAAGCTATTATAAAAAATGTTTGGCATGAAAGCACAGGTTTTTCACCAGTAGAGTTAATGCAACAAATGTTACCTACTTCAAAACTGCAAGAACTAATAGATTATCCAGACAGTGATACTGCAAGGTTAAAGGACAAATTGGAAAAGGCAGGGAAAAGACTGTTGTCTAAGGCAGAAGAAAGGAAAAGTAGATTTGACAAAGGAGTTAAACCTTGTGTTTTTAAAGTAGGGGACAAAGTACTTATAGCGTCCCATAAATTGTCTTCACTGTATGAACAAAAAATTGATAAATTTTTTCACTTGTACGATGGACCTTTTGCAATAGAATCTATTGTAGGCCATAATGTTTATAAGGTTAATGGTGTAAATTGGCATGTATCACTACTTAAACCTTGGAAAATCCAGTGAAATGTTAAGGACAGAATATGTAAATTAATGTAGATAAGTGATAAGTATAAACAATTACATGTTTTTTGATGTGTAGTCTTACGCAGTATGGAAATTCTTGTTGTAACAAGCTTAACAGATGTTTATGTTTTGTGTAAATTTTGGTATAACTTTGTATAATTTTTTGGGTAATATGTGTAAAAGGTTAGATGAGCTGACTAGCAGCTAAAAGGATTGTAATTGAGCGCCCCTTACCTTTCGGCTAGCTCGGGAGTTAGGAAGGAAGGAGAAGGAAGTTGGAGGAAAAGGAACTGTGTGTATTTTTTTTATGTATGATGATGTTTTTGTGTATTTTTTATATTATAGTTAATGATACTAAAAAATGTAAGTGAATAATGTCAACAAAAGGAAATGCAGTGTTGATAACAGAATTAGGATTGGGTGTATTTTGGTGTAAATATCATAAGTTTGTGTAACATTTTAATAAGAAAGTTTAATTATGATTAGTGATACTATAGTGTATTATAAAAAAGTTTGGAAGTTTCTCATACCTAAGTGAATGTTTTTTAGAGTTGTATTTGTTGACACACTATGGAAAGTTTACTATGTTAGTTTCTGAGTCTTAGAGATTGATGCATCTGTTTAGAAATTATAGTTCATGGGTTATCAATGTTGAGCAGACTAGTTCTAATTTTGAAATAAGTGTTGTCCAGTGTTTGAAGTTATGATCAATGTATTGTGAAGATACTTAAAATTTTAGAAGTTGTTTTTTGAAGGAATTAAGGAAAATTTGGTGTCAGCAGTTTTGAAGTGATAGTGTTGTCAAGGTTTTGTTAGTGCAGATATGAGGAGTGGAGATATTGGTGTATTTGTGGGTTAAAGTGGTTGTTCCAGGGGATTTGAGGAGTTTATCATGAGCAGCAGAGAATTATGGTAACAATGGTTTTTAAAGGGTTTTAAAGGAGATAATTTGTTTTGAGGTTATTTGTTGTTGTCGTCGAGGTTTCTGCCGAGGTGTAAGTTTTTGAAGAAGTTGAAGTTTTTGTGTTTATCGTCGTTGTTAAGGTGGTCATGGAGACGTAATTCCTGAGGTTTTTATATTTGTCGTCGTTGAGGTAGTTATGGAGTTTATTGCAGCTGGTGTTGAGGTTTTCACGGCTGTGAAAGTAAGTTGTTCAGAGTTTTTTGTTGTTTAAGATTCTTCGTTGACCAAGGGGTGTCTGCTTGAAGATTGTAGAGAAATCAGTTTTAAAGCAACTTGTATTATGTGCTAATGAGAGGGAGATGACCATTTGTTAAGAATTGTTGACACTTTGTAGAAAGAGATATGTTTTCAAATTTTTGGCTTTTTAACAAAGGAATTGATGTTATTGCAATTTTTAAGTAACAACATTTTGTAATTTCTATATAAACAAGGGTTTTAATTACTGAAAGCATTTATTTCTCAGGATGTTTTTGTATATATTTGTACAGGATAGTTTTTCACTTTTGCAACTTTTCAATTAAATATAGTGTTAATTTAATTGAAAAGTTGGGGGGTTATGTAACATTGCAAGACCCTGCCCTCCTAAATAAATAATTTTCTTTTAAACTTCTTTTTTGTATATGAAAGCAGTAATAAGTCAATGTTTTTAGAGTGATATATAAGTTATGAAACAGTATAATCAGAAGTTATGGATACTAATATATGTTATTTTCACTTGCTACGTTTTTAAGAAGGTATTTATTGTTTTTATTAGACATTTTCAATCATTACTATTTTTTATGTATTTATTCACAAATGAGCCGCTGTACTAGATTTTTGCCTGTTTAGGCCTACTTTTTCAGGTTATTTCTAAATGATTTTAATTTTGTAAAGTAATTTGTATTATAATTGCTGTTTATAATGTTCATTAACGTGTGGAATGATTCAAGAACACGGGACTGTATCTGGTGTGATGGATAGAAAGAGAGGCATGAGAGGCCTGTAAGTGTAAGTGAGAAAGAAACAGTGTTTCCCTGCCAACCGAGATAAAGACGCTAATTTCCCCCCTGCGTGGGAACTGAGTGATAACTGCTGTCTCACGGTGTGGGGGAGAGAACGAGAATGGGAGTCCCCGATTTCGAGGTGAAATTGAAAAGAGACAGATCAGGGGAAGCCCAGAGTTCTGTGTGTACAAGGTTTTTCTATGTATTGTAACTTGTTCTGTGATTGGCTTGTATCTGTAAGCGTGAATGAAGCGTGCATGTGATTAGTCGGTGAGGTCATGTGACGTCTACTCCCTGCGTGGAGGAGACGGTGGCAGGATTTCACCAGTCGTCCGTCGAACGCTGCACAAGTAGGTCGCGTTCGGTGGCTTCTCGCCAAATTATGAAGTAATTTGCTAATAGATAATTTAACGTTGGTGGTCAGAGCCAGCCCGAGTATTAAGTCAACCTAATTTGTTTTATTTTCTTTTGAACAGTACTAAATTAGAAATTGCGGCCACCTTCGTCTGCGTTCGGCTTGTAGTGAAATTCGTTTTCGCTGGGTGCGGCCCTGTTCGAGGTCGCACCATCTTCGTGTATTTGCAGTGAAAGATTACTGAAGGACGTTATTTTTCGTTAATTCACATCGCGCAAACCGTGAGCATTTTTCGACGGGCAGATGTACGTGTTGAATGAGTGAGCAACCTCTTTTTGAAGTGTTTGGATTCGTCTGTGCATTCTATTGTGAAAAAAATAAAACATTAACTAAAATTGGCACAACATCTGTTTATTTTGTATATAACGAACCGTTATAATTTCTGCAATGGTGAGTTCTCCAGATAAGAATTCCCTTTGGGTATTCTTTCTCAAGTAGTGGGACTCTACCGTTGGGAATGAGTTAATATTATCGCACACTCGTTGAACTAAATCTGGATACAAACATTTATGTTTTCCATGCTTTCCCCTTAGATCTCCCTCAACAGACGGAAGATCTCTTGTTTACTTTTAACAAAGCAGTTCTGATGGTCCGGTCACCAATTTTTAATGTTGCCATGAAGAATTTTTACATATTCTCTTCCTAGCCCCACGAATAATGAGGTAATAGGCATTATTGTCTTTTCGAGATGAACCTTACTGAACATATTTATACCTGGGTGTGATAGCAGTAGTGCAATTTACTATGAAAGCATGCTATAGAGCAATGTCACCCATATTCCAGTAACTATGAAGTGCTTCTTTGCGTTCTTCTTCGGATATATCTGAAGAGCAATGTTGCTTACATTTGGGACCACATGCTGGCTGTAATTTCTTCTCTTGGACTTAATTTCCTTTAGGAGTGATGTATGATTCTCCAGTATTATGTTTTCTTTTTAGTATGTTTCTCTTCCAGGAATCCTAACATATTTTCCTTTTTCTAGACATTCGTTTGACTTCTCTCTCGTGTGTGCCAGCCTCTGTATTTAGTGTTTCTTCTGAATGTTCCTTAGTTGTATGTGCCTTTGCTTTCAAGACAGTATGTCATTTTTTTTCTAGAACTGTGTTCTCTTCGCTGTCACAGTCATCGGGTTCTAGGATCCAGTCCTTGTCTGCATCCGAATCATCAAAATCACTTTCACAGAAATTAATTACTTTCTTGAAAACATTTATTCCAGCTACTGAAGTGCTTGGCCCATCATCTAAAACTCCAGAGTGTATGTTGAGAGTTGTCACCATGTTGTCTTCTTTCACTGCGTCCGTGTTCTGGATATGATCTTGCTGTACTACATTGGCATTGTCAGTCTGAATCAGCCCCTGTTCTTTTCTAACATTACAGTTCTTCTTAGGTGTGCGAGACTCAAAATTTGCTTCTGGATGTGTATCTGACAATCCATGTACTACATTTGTACCTAAAACCAAAAGGGAAGGATGGCAATTAATTAAGTAAGATAGGTGAACAAAATATAGTGTGCACAATTGAACCAGACAGAGAGTACAACCATGATAAAACCAAGAAATAGTTAGTGGAAATAGTAAAAGTAATGAGGTAACATTTTGACAAATGCTCTAACTAAAAAATTAATTTGGATTTAAAAACAACATAAAAACATTAAACAAAGATAATGTTATCATATACTTCATTTACTGTATATTTCAAAGTGAAGGTAAAACAATTTTTTATGACTTTTTCTTTACCATTGTGTTGAAGTATTGTGGGAAATGTCCTATCTATAATTATTTTTCCTTTTAAAATTAGTATTTAAATGTGGACTTTTTTATTTACTTTCTAAATGGATGTAACCACAAAAAACCAATTTATTTTGCATATTACATTCATTAGGTACCACACTTGTTTATTTGTGGACACAAAGAGTTTGATCTTTAAATGTATGTTGCAATGGGTTTGATTGATTAATATAAAAATAATTTTGGATTTTCGCCATTGCTTGGAACAACTTGTCTTTGATTTTCTTGTGTATGTGTTCTTTAAAGCAATGGCGAGTCCAAAATTATTTTTTTTTATTAATTAAACAAGACATGATATTTGATGTTCATGCTTTTCACACTTTTTGTCATGAGCCAAGCTTTACAAAAAGCAAAATACAAAATTAAATTGATACAGGCAGTGTCAGAAACTGCAGAATTTGTTGAAAAAATTGCCTAGTGACATAATTTTGTCTACAAAAAATAACTACGGTCTTAAGGATTCATAATTTTTGTAGGTACCTAACGTAACTTGTGAAATATAATTAAATTACCAAATTACGAAACACTGTACTGTTATAACCATCAAAGAAGAATGAATGGACGATAAATTATACATAAGACACAAATTAATAAGTTCATAAGGAGCCGGGGAAAGAAAAAAATGTAAATTTTTCAACTGAGATCGCCTTACTCTTGAGATTTTAATTTATTTCCTTGTAAAAATAATTGCAGAATAATATAACAAAACAAGATTTGCCATTTTTTTTCATATTGCTATATAGTAAAAAATAAAAATTATTGCCAACTGTTATCTATTTAATTGAAATTATATACACAGATGAGGTCTGAAATATCGTTTTACTGTATTACCTACATTTTCACAAGTAGGCTCCTACTATGTAAAAAATTAGTAAACTAATAACAATGTTCAATTCAGACACAGCCTCACATTAAAACAACATGGTATGTGCTACTCTCCACAGCCGTTATGCTAATTGGGGTAGTAGCAATATTGTAATAAAACAAGTTAACTGCATTTTCACAGTTGTTAACATCGGGTAGTATCAAGTTCACGAGGTATCTGCCCCAAGACGTCAAAATATTCCTATTATTAGATGAAAAAATCTATTTTCATAACATTCACAATAATACAACGATGAACCAAAATAATAAACCTACACCATAACAACATAATAAAAAGAAACAGATAATTTATGTTATTAATTCACAATACCAACTTCTGAAAAAAGTCATTCTAAGTAGGAAAACACTGATTCAAACAACTGAGTGCTATCTAGCGACTGTGGTACTAACTACTACAAAACGTACTATAATTATCTCAAATGCTTTGCCAAAGATAAGTAAATAATTGAATATAAAATTACATGACATCCAGACAAAAATATTATCTGCAGCAATGCGAAACTGGCACAAGTAGATATGAAGCTTATGATAAAATGTGCACTACAGTGTTAAAACTGACGTAACATCAAATGTGGCATGTAGTGAAATACTCTTCACAGATTAAAACTGCAATATTTAGACATATGGCACACATTTTAATATTTCCACATTGTTAAACTGCCACATCACTGGTTGAGGCATGCTACGATTATAGGAAAAAAACTACAACTGCCACATTTCAAAATGTGGCGGTATTGAAGTGTTGAGCAACCTTACTATTACAAATAGTGTATGTGCAATATAACCATACAACAAAATGTGGCAGTGTTGGTTAGAAGAACCTACAAACACACAAGAATTCTAAACTGACACGTTAAAACTGACGTAACATCAAATGTGGCATGTAGTGAAATACTCTTCACAGATTAAAACTGCAATATTTAGACATATGGCACACATTTTAATATTTCCACATTGTTAAACTGCCACATCACTGGTTGAGGCATGCTACGATTATAGGAAAAAAACTACAACTGCCACATTTCAAAATGTGGCGGTATTGAAGTGTTGAGCAACCTTACTATTACAAATAGTGTATGTGCAATATAACCATACAACAAAATGTGGCAGTGTTGGTTAGAAGAACCTACAAACACACAAGAATTCTAAACTGACACATCTCATCAAACAATGAACTTTGAGCAGATACAGATGTGGTAGTTTTTCATTGGGAAACAGGCTACTTTACGACACGGAAATCTGGTATAACTCGAAATTGACCATTTTTGAGTTGTGGCGGTATTGTTTTGGGTGTACGAAATATTGTATTCCTGAACGACTTAAATCCTGCATATGAAAATAGTTGAACATAAAAAATTTAAACAAAAAATTAATAAGGTTGAATTACATGGAAGAATCACACAAAGTACTCACACCTACTGTGATATTCCTCAATGGACACACTGCAGATTCTGGCAACTAAACACTAACAAGAGAAAGCCAATAATGTGACAGAGACAGGGTTCCAACCCCTTTCCAGCCTTGCAATACACCCAAAGCTGCAAAGACTCACGGGAGGGGAAGAGTGAAACTAAGAGTACACACAAAATATAATGAGGGGGTGGAGATAAAAAGTATGCACTAGGTGTCTTCAGAAATATTTCAAAATGTCCAACAAGGCAGTTCAAATGTTATTTGTTAGCATCTGGTTCTGCCAAAAACCAATTCAAGATAACTGAGACATGAAGGCCTAAATCAAAATTCTGACTCATTTAGCTCAAAGATAAAATACGTTATGTACATTCAAAAGACAGAGTGTAAAACAAGAGCCTACCTGACCCAAAAAAGTTATTATTTAGGAACATCATTTTCACTTGCACATTTATGAAACAATCCACTAACTTTAATGTATGGTTCTACATTACCATGCAGAACAGGACCGCACCTTAGTCTTCATGAAGGAGTTGAAAAGTGCAAAGGCTACATCACGGTTGCTCTTAGTCCAAGCTCCCTTCAAGTCATACACAACAAGACGGTGCGTGGGTGTGTCCCGCTCGCCACCAGTCTTGTCCTCTGCGCAGCTTGGTAGTGCAGTCTCCCGCCCATAAGTCACCTTGCCAACACTCAGGAAGTAGCACTTCTCCACTGGCTGGCGCAAGGACACCACCTGAACAACACGTGGCAAATCCACAACCGTGAAGGAGCAAGATGCAATAATGCCACCTGTACAACCTGTGCATGGTGGCAATTCCATAACCATGATGCAGGAAGATGCATTGACACCACCTGTGAAACATGTGTATGGTGGCAACCAGGGGCGTATCCAGGGGGGGGGGGGGGGTTAGGGGTTCAACCCCCCCCCCCCCACTTTAGCACCAAATCTTTAATTAATTTCTTATTCATCACTCAAACAAATTTCATGTTAAAATTAATAAATTTTTTACCATTACAATATTTAAATTTAAGAACCGAAAACTGCTAAAATAGCACTATTTTACACCTTAAAATCCTAATTTTCCTGGGGGAGGACCCCCCCACCCACCGCTTTAATGCTTCTTAACACCCCCCATACACAAATCCTAGCTACGCCACTGGTGGAAACTCCACATCCATGATGGAGCAAGATGCAAAGACAACCACCTGTGCAACATGTACATGGTCGCAACTCCACAGCTGTGATGGAGCAAGATGCAATGACACCACCTGTGCCACACGTGCATGGTGGCAACTACACAATTGTGATGTAGCAAGATGCAAGGACTCCATCCATGCAACACATGCATGATGGACACTGCACAACTGTGATGGAGCAAGGCGCAAGGACAACCACCTGTGCAACATGTGCATGGTCGCAACTCCACAGCTGTGATGGAGCAAGATGCAATGTCTCCACCTGTGCAATATGTGCATGGTGGCAACTCCGTAACTGTGATATAGTAAGAACTCCATCCGTGCAACACATGCGTGGTGGCAACTCCACAACAGTGATGGAGCAAGTCGCAAGGACACAACCTATTTAACCTGACCAGTCTGCCTGTGACTTTTCAATAGCAATTGGCCAAGCCTCATGTAAATGCATTACATGTGACTGCAGAGACTGGAATATTTTATTTTATGTAGTCAGTAGCCCCTGTTAGTTTGTCGAAAAACAAGGCCTGCAAAAAGAAGATGGATTAAGCACACGTGTTTTAATTGTGGCTTTTTTTCCATGAGCCAGTGTGGTATAAATCATAGAGGTTTATTGCAAACCATCCCTCCTAAGTTTTTATGACTATATTTAATTGATATAAATATTATGATTTCTTATTCCAAGGGATCAGTGACCTAGTTTTGAACTTATATATTAATGTTTAGAAACTTCTTGAATGTAATTTTGATAATATTTTATTTAGAAATGATATGTTTTTAAAAAATTTTTAAAGGATGGCTAGGTTACTGTTTATGTGTATAAAAACTTTTGTTTTCTCATTTTCAGGCGTTTTCAACCAGAACTCAGGTTCCAGATGTGTGGCGCAGGCCCGGGTGGTCCATTAGTTCACTGGGATATAGTTTCCCATGTTTCTTTGTACCTAGATGACGAGATCGTTAGGGGACATTCTTTCGTTAAGGCACAGGACTAAATTAGTGATCTGCGAAAGTGAGTGTTTTCTTTCGGACCTATTTTGTAAAGAAAAATAAAAGTTGATACTCATTTCAAACACTTTTATTTAAATTCAACCATTGAAAACGTTTGAATTATATAATAATCATTACCAAAAGTGACAGCCAAACTACCTGCAATTTCAGATAGGATATTCTTCAAATGTTCATGTATGTGCAAGGAACAATCATTGTCTTAACCAGACACGATTGTAACTTGTTACAATTGTCGCACCAACGTGTAACTGACACAGTTTATTACACGCCATAGAACAAAATGTTGTAGAGTACAAGAAATTTGAAGAAACTGTTGGAGGAATTCTATAACATCATAACAAGTGCTGTTTACTTCCTGGTTAAGTGAGTAAGCTGTCTGTTTGAAAAGTTTTCATGTGTCTTCGAGATACATAATCATCAAGGAGTAATTTTGGCGTGATAGCCTGTTCCCGGTACATGAACATCGCTTCGCAGGACATCGTGGGATATGAACAGTATCCAAACAAAACAGAACTTCGTAGAACATAGCTTCATGGGATGAGGGATTACCTAATCATCAAAAAAAGTGAGCCGGTACCCGAATTGTCAAGGGAAAAAATTGAACTTCAAGCCAACGCCTCTCAGCTCCGCCCGACAGAGAGATGTTCCCTCGCCTGTTTTCCCCTCCCTTTTGCATCGTCCAGGTTGCATGGCAATCATTTCCCCTTCATGTCTGTGCAGTTAAGTCGGCCGGGTTGGGTTGTTGCAGGCGGTGATTTTACAATTCTTTTTTGTTCTGACTGGGAACCATACATGTGGACTTGGCACTTGGGGTTGTAAGATGAATATCAGGTCACGAGGGTGGCATGGCGAATGTAGCTGATTAGAGTTAACCTCAGATTTTTCAAATCCTCTTTGTGACCGCCCATTTAAATTAGTTTTCAGCTTAATTATTTTTGTAGTGGAATATTTACTTTGGTTTAAAGCATTTGTGGTCTTTCGCTTTTGAACAAACTTACTTGTGTAAGGAGTTGTCAGTTTTCTTGTGTTTGGTAACAGTTAAGTCATGGATAATTCATATGTAGTCACGGCTTTGCAAGCCTGTCATAAACCAAGGTTCTGGGTTGTGTAATTTGACCCATTGCATGTTTATTTTCATTTTGGTTTATGCTATACCTTTAGCCCAACCTCTAATGAGACTCGCGATTCACATGCATGACTTAGGAAGTTGTATGGGCCAGCCCTTCTTGTTCAGAGTCGGATCCAATTTATAAATGTTTATTGTAGGGATGGGACGAATCCACATTTTGGTCGAATCCGAATCCTTGTTCGAATCCTCAGTGTTTGTCATCAAATCTCGAATCCCAGTCCCACACTAAACTTCACCACATGTTATTAAAAAAAAATCACACATTTATTTTAAAAAATTACATAGGCCTATGTATTAAAAAATATCACATGTGTATTTATAAAATTATAAAATAAGTCCATAGTGTATACACCTGATATAAAATAGAGACAAATAACCTCAAAAAACACACACGTAAGTTTGCATCTGTCTAATTCTATGTTAAATTAATCCTCCTTATGTTTTCAATCAAATACGTTTGTATAACAGACACCATTTAAAAAAGTTACGTTTTTTTCTACAATGTTAAATTATTGAAGGTTGGAAATGATCGAGTAGTTATGCTAATTGACAAAATGCAGCGTAGTTTATCTTATGTTTGTGCTATTTCCATTACCTTCATAATATAGTTTAGGTATAAAATTTTCAAGAGCTGGACGAACCTCAGTTCTCTGGTTTTGAACCGAACCAAACTGAATCGAACCATAGCAAAAAAATTTTGAACCGAGCCGAACCTCATACAGAGAGATAATTGTTTGAATTAAAATGAACCGACGACCAGAATTTTGGTCTTTATCTGAATGGTGAGAAAGAAAGGTTCTCCAGCCATATGTAAAATTAAAACATTATATAGCTTAGCTTTATGAAAACATTGCAAAACATTTTATAAGTAAAGTTTATGCAATAAATAATGAAGAAAAGAAAACAGTTTAGAGAAAATCATTTTGCATTTAATTTCTTTATATACATATACAGTAAACTCTCGATTATCCGTGTTAATTGGGACCTTCCGATGCCCGGATAATTGAATGCCCATATAAAAACCCGGATAATCCATTTCACCACTTAAAAATGGTGTATTTACTGGCAAAATAGTGTCTCTTCAGTAGAATTCTATGAGTACAAACAAAGGCTTTGTATACCGTGTCCCAGCTTATTGGACCGTAAACAATACTGACACTGTGTTGCCGCCACCCTTCTCCTGGCCCCTTTATTGCCATTTGAGGGAGAGTGGCGGCAGTCCCAACTCAGCATCTCCCTCCACCCTTTTAACGACCTATTATCCGGGGTCACTACAAAATAAGTGTTTGAACCACAGCTCAAAATTATACACCTTTTTTTCCCCCTTCCAGCTATTGCATTTTATTTTTCTACCTGGCGCGGCAAGATGTTGTTTCTTATTAATTCCGCCTATTAAAATTAGGATGCACTTTACAGTCATAACTACGAGTATGGAATACTACGAGACCTTCAAAGTTACGAGTGTTTTGAAATGCACCGTCAGTTTGACTACGTAAATAGTAATCCTAAACTAATTTGGTTATTACGAGTGCTTCCTTGTTGGCTCTTTCGTAAAAAAGAGTGATTTAAATGGCCTCTTCAAACAAGGAAAAATACCGTTAGTTGGAAGGGAAAAAAGGTTCATGCAGTAAACAAAGACTGCAAAGGGAGAGGGGGCCGTGGCTATGCTGGCGCCGGGGCCAGAGGGGAGATGTTTTCATGCTTTACGTTTAGAAGGCCCTGCCACACTGTCTGATCTACTAGCAAAATGCAAAAGTTTTTCTTCACTTTTATTAATATCTCGCACGGTTTGGATTCCAATTTCATATTCCTGTGCTAATTTCGCGGCAGTTTCTTTTTTTTTTTAACCTGTCACCAACTTCTAACTTCTCTGCTATTGTCAGCACTTTACGTTTCCTTTTACCAGACATGATTACAAAAACAAATGTGCCTGGGAGAACTGATGTAAATATTTGAGTGAAAAATGCCTCTTCCAGCCGTCAAGAGTGTGGGAAGGTAAAAGAGGTAGAGGGACCTTTTTTTTTTTTTAGCGTGGCGGGGCGCTGTGAAAAGAACGCTTGAAAAGAAAATGAAAATGGGGGGGGGGGGGGGGGGTGGTTGAGCCGGAAGCAGCAGTCAAGGCATTCCTTTTTGGTTTAAAGTGTGACAAATTGTCGGGTGAAGATGGCGGGGGAACGAGGGTCTGAAGGGTTAGGTAAATTAGCCCAGGAAACAAAGGTTTCAGCCTGTGAAAAATTTGTCCAAAGCTGAATTTTTGCATAGTGGTAGAGTCGACTATGCTTAATAACATACCGAAAGTTTACCGCTGTAGACCTTGTGCGTATCACTGAAAATTTGCAGGTAAGTCCTAGATGACAGCGACTTGCAGCAGTTCATTAAAATGTTTCCCATTTACGCACTTTTTACCGTAGACTCTCGATAGCTATATGAAAAAAATCTTAAAGCACTACTTCTCACATTTATAATGAATAAAGTTCTAAAAGTTAATATTAAAGGTGAGAAAAAAAATGTTAAATTAATGAAATTAGTTTTTTTTACATCAGTCAAGGCAATAAAAAGACAATTCACTTAAAAATAAAGGGTCTTACGCAAATATTTCTTTAACAAAAGTTTTTGTATAGTTCTTAAGCTTTACAGGGACATATCTCTCAAAAGTCTAGCTTAATTTATAGGATCACTAGAGACTCCCGAGCTTATCAATGTCGTCTACGCACTGCGACAGAGCCACAGCCGCAAGCGCTGTGGCCACTCTCACTCCCACGAAATCGAAGATTTTTAATCTTTGTAAAATTTGCTCCTAACTGAAATTTAAAACAGTGGTAACATTAGAGTTTTCTGGCAACATTTGAAATGTTTACCTCCGCAAACCTTGCGCGGAACACCGAAAACGAGAAGTGAAGTCCTAAATAATACTTTACTGCCCACTCAACAATATGGTACTCAAACATAATTACTATAGTATACTTTCAGAATAGCAAACCAAAACTTACACAAAACATTATTCTCAATGATTAAATTTAAAAACCTTTCACTACGTTTGACTAAATATGCTATTTATTCAATAATATTTGAAGAGAGGTGTTATGAAAAAAAAAGGCACAAATGGAAATACGTATTACAAAAACACGAAGAGCCCGATGTGAAAACATTAAATAAAAGTAGTTAAAAGTTCTCAAACTTTAAATTAGTTTATTTGTTGAGAGCCTGGTACAATGTGTCTGGCCGCTAAAGCTATCCGAGCCGTGTACTGTGTACTACTGCGAAGTTGCTGAAGTTGGCTCGGGTCGGGACGAATTTCGCTGTAAAGAAACAAAGATTTTTAATACATGGAAAATTATCCCAAAGCCGAAAATTTGTACAGTAGCAGAATGAACATTTCTTAGTAACACCTCAAAAGTTTACTGCCGCAAACCTTGTGCGTCACACCAAAAAGAGCAGTTAAGTCCAAAATGACAATTTTTTGCAAAGATCCACAATAATATTGCATATTGATATTGCAAATGCAGTTTATGTAGTAGACTGACAGTATGGATCCCAAAATAATCTAGAAAGTAGAAACATTGCCCTACCTGAGGATAGTGATAAAAAGTACAAAGTTTAAACATCTTTCTATAAAATAGACAATTTAAATAATTAAAGTTAACGAATTCACTTTCATTCAATTTTAAGGAAATATAAATACATTTTACATAAACTTAAAGAGCCCAACATCGAAATCACTTAAAGTAAACTTTGTTTCATATTCATTCATCCTTAAATTGGTATATTTTTTAAGTGTCTCATACAATTAGTCTGACCGCTGAAGCTATCCGAGCCGCGTAGTGTATACTACTGCGAGGTTGTCGAAGTAGGCTCGGGTCGGGACGAATTTCGCTGTTAA
Source organism: Bacillus rossius redtenbacheri (assembly GCF_032445375.1). Classification (NCBI taxonomy): domain Eukaryota; kingdom Metazoa; phylum Arthropoda; class Insecta; order Phasmatodea; family Bacillidae; genus Bacillus; species Bacillus rossius. The sequence continues at coordinate 257,865 of NW_026962011.1, forward strand.
GAAACAAAGGTTTTTAATACATGGAAAATTATCCCAAAGAAGAAACTTTGTATAGTAGTAGAATGAACATTTCTTAGTAACATGTCAAAAGTTTACCGATGCAAACCTTGTGCGTCATACCAATAACGAGCAGTTAAGCCCAAAATGTCAATTTTTTTCAACGATCCACAATAATGGATATTGCAAATGCAGTTTTTGGAGTAGACTGACAGTATGGAATCCAAAATAATCTAGAAACATTGCCTCATCTGAGAATAGTGATAAAAAGTACAAAGTTTAAACATCTTTCTATAAAATAGACAATTTAAATCATTAAAGTTAATGAATTCACTTTCATTCAATTTTAAGGAAATATAAATACATTTTACATAAACTTAAAGAGCCCAACATGGAAATCGCTTCGAGTAAACTTTGTTGCATATTTATTCATCTTTAAATTGGTATATTTTTTAAGTGTCTCATACAATTAGTCTGACCGCTGAAGCTATCCGAGCCGCGTAGTGTATACTACTGCGAGGTTGTCGAAGTAGGCTCGGGTCGGGACGAATTTCGCTGTTAAGAAACAAAGGTTTTTAATGCATGGAAAATTAACCCAAAGAAGAAACTTTGTATAGTAGTAGAATGAACATTTCTTAGTAACATGTCAAAAGTTTACCAATGCAAACCTTTTGCGTCATACCAATAACGAGCAGTTAAGCCCAAAATGACAATTTTTTGCAACGATCCACAATAATGGATATTGCAAATGCAGTTTTTGGAGTAGACTGACAGTATGGAATCCAAAATAATCTAGAAACATTGCCCTATCTGAGAATAGTGATAAAAAGTACAAAGTTTAAACATCTTTTTATAAAATAGACAATTTAAATCATTAAAGTTAATGAATTCACTTTCATTCAATTTTAAGGAAATATAAATACATTTTACATAAACTTAAAGAGCCCAACATGGAAATCGCTTCGAGTAAACATTGTTGCATATTTATTCATCTTTAAATTGGTATATTTTTTAGTGTCTCATACAATTAGTCTGACCGCTGAAGCTATCCGAGCCGCGTAGTGTATAGTACTGCGAGGTTGTCGAAGTAGGCTCGGGTCGGGACGAATTTCGCTGTTAAGAAACAAAGGTTTTTAATACATGGAAAATTATCCCAAAGAAGAAACTTCGTATAGTAGTAGAATGAACATTTCTTAGTCACATGTCAAAAGTTTACCGATGAAAACCTTGTGCGTCACACCAATAACGAGCAGTTAAGCCCAAAATGATAATTTTTTGCAATGATCCACAATAATGGATATTTCAAATGCAGTTTTTGGAGTAGACTGACAGTATGGAACCCTAAATAATCTAGAAACATTGCCCTATCTGAGGATAGTGATAAAAAGTACACAGTTTTAACATCTTAATATAAAATAGACAATTTAAATCATTAAAGTTAAGAAATTCATTTTCATTCAATTTTACGGAAAAGTTAATACATCTTACATAAATATAAAGAGCCCTACGTGAAAATCGCTTTCAATAAACGTTGTTGCAACGTTGTTGTTTATTCATCTTTAAATTGGTATATTTGTTAAGGGTCTCATACAGTTTGTTTGACCGCTGAA